>NW_027101696.1:0-17500 GCF_035609145.1 Eleutherodactylus coqui
CTCCAGGCCGGGTTGGAGTTCCAGGAGGTCGGCCTGACTCTGGAGGTTTTCCCCTTAGCTTTTCCCCATAGGCCAAAAGGGGGGAAGTCAAAAAAGCACCCCCGGCAGATGTATGCAGAAGGGGCTGGAGGGTGACGGAGAGCGGGCTGTTGGCAGCTGTGTGGTGGCTGCTGGCAGCCGTGTGCTGGCTGCAGGGGTGGGCCTGGGCGGCTGCCGAGGGCCCCCAAAGCGCACCTACCAGCAGTAGCTCAAGACCCAGGCTGACCCTCCGATGTGCCCGGGCAGGACACCCAGGAGGCGGGGAGCAGCCCCCGCTGAAGCCCACGGCAGTTGGCAGAGACGGGTCTTTGAGAAAAAACGACAAAGTCCAAACGCTCCAGGCGCTGGCCAGGGGTGTGCGGACCGGGCTGGCCGGGCCGGCGGGGGCTGCGGCGGCCGGGGCTTAGCCGAGTGTCAGTGCATGTCCTGAGAACCGGGAAGGGGACAAACCGGTGGCTCCAGGCCGGGTTGGAGTTCCATGAGGTCGGCCTGACTCTGGAGGTTTTCCCCCTGGCTTTTCCCCATAGGCCAAAAGGGGGGAAGTCAAAAAAGCACCCCCAGCAGATGTATGCAGAGGGGCTGGTGGGTGATGGATAGTGGGCTGTTGGCAGCTGTGTGGTGGCTGCTGGCAGCCGTGTGCTGGCTGCAGGGGTGGGCCTGGGCGGCTGCGGAGGGCCCCCGTAGTGCACCTACCAGTAGGGGGCTCGAGACCCAGGCTGAGCCTCCGATGTGCCCGGGCAGGACACCCAGGAGGCGGGGAGCAGCCCCCGCTGAAGCCCACGGCAGTTGGCAGAGATGGGTCTTGGAGAAAAAACGACAAAGTCCAAACGCTCCAGGCGTGCCGGCCAGGGGTGCGGACCCGGGTGGCCGGGCCGGCGGGAGCTGCGGCGGCCGGGGCTGAGCCGAGGGTCGATGCAGGTCCTGAGAACCGTGAAGGGGACAGACCGGTGGCTCCAGACCGGGTTGGAGTTCCAGGAGGTCGGCCTGACTCTGGAGGTTTTCCCCCTGGCTTTTCCCCATAGGCCAAAAGGGGGGAAGTCAAAAAAGCACCCCCGCCAGATGTATGCAGAGTTGGGCTGGGGGGTGACGGAGAGCGGGCTGTTTGGCAGCTGTGTGGTGGCTGCTGGCAGCCGTGTGCTGGCTGCAGGGGTGGGCCCCGGGCGGCTGCGGAGGGCCCCCAAAGCGCACCTACCAGTAGGGGCTGAAGACCCAGGCTGAGCCTCCGATGTGCCCGGGCAGGACACCCAGGGGGCGGGGAGCAGCCCCTGCTGAAGTCCATGGCATGTGCCAGAGGCGACTCTTGGAGAAAAAAACGACAAAGTCCAAACGCTCCAGGCGTGCCGGCCAGGGGTGCGGACCCGGCCGGGCCGGCGAGAGCTGCGGCGGCCGGGGCAGAGCCGCGTGTCGATGCAGGTGGTGAGAACCGGTATGAGGGTAATCCTGGTCGCTCCGGGCCGAGCCAGGGTTCCAGGAGGGCGGAAGGAGCGGGCCCGTTTCCCCTGATAGCGCCGACGACGGTAAAATAAGGCCTCGCAAAACGTCAGCACGAACACCTTGTCGGGGTATAAGGGAACGAGCGGTGTGCGGTCTTTGACAAAGTGACAGTGTTTCTCAAAAAAGCACCCCCGGCAGATGTGTGCAGACGGGGCTGGCTGGTGTGGGAGAGCGGCGGGCTGTTGGCAGCAGTGTGCTGGCTGCAGGGGTGGCCCGGGGCGGCTGCGGAGGGCCCCCAAAGCGCACCTACCAGCAGTAGCTCAAGACCCTGGCTGAGCCTCCGATGTCCCCGGGCAGGACCCCAGCAGGCCGGGCACGGACCGCAGCTTGCCCCCTTTGCCGTCCGATGAAGCTTGCACGGTCAGAAAAAGTTTCAAAGTCCCAACGGGGGAGAGAGTGTTGAGGGCGAGGGGGCGCTGGCTGCTCCAGGGGCCGGGAGGGAGGCCCTGGAGGTCGGCCTGGGGGTGAGTGGAGCGGCCCCCGTGTGTCCCTGAGCGTCCCCCGGTCTTTGGTCGAGAGGGGGTCTCAGCCGCTAATGTGCCCGCCCGGGTACCTAGGGAGGCCGGCCTGGGGCGAGTGGAGCAGCCCCCGTGTGTCCCTGAGCGTCCCCTGGCGTTTGCTGAAGAGGGGGTCTCAGCCGCTAATGTGCCCGCCCGGGTACCTAGGGAGGCCGGCCTGGGGCGAGTGGAGCAGCCCCCGTGTGTCCCTGAGCGTCCCCTGGCGTTTGCTGAAGAGGGGGTCTCAGCCGCCAATAGGGCCGCCCGGGTACCAGTGGGGGCCGGCCTGGGGCGAGTGGAGCAGCCCCCGTGTGTCCCTGAGCGTCCCCCGGTCTTTGGTGGAGAGGGGGTCTCAGCCGCTAATGTGCCCGCCTCAGGGAGGCCGGCCTGGGGCGAGTGGAGCAGCCCCCGTGTGTCCCTGAGCGCCCCCCGGTCTTTGGTGGAGAGGGGGTCTCAGCCGCTAATGTGCCCGCCTCAGGGAGGCCGGCCTGGGGCGAGTGGAGCAGCCCCCGTGTGTCCCCGAGCGTCCCCCGGTCTCTGGTGGAGAGGGGGTCTCAGCCGCTAATGTGCCCGCCTCAGGGAGGCCGGCCTGGGGCGAGTGGAGCAGCCCCCGTGTGTCCCTGAGTGTCCCCTGACGTTTGCTGAAGAGGGGGTCTCAGCCGCCAATATGGCCGCCCGGGTACCAGTGGGGGCCGGCCTGGGGCGAGTGGAGCAGCCCCCGTGTGTCCCTGAGCGCCCCCCGGTCTCTGGTGGAGAGGGGGTCTCGGCCGCTAATGTGCCCGCCTGGGGCGAGTAGAGCAGCCCCCGTGTGTCCCTGAGCGCCCCCCGGTCTTTGGTGGAGAGGGGGTCTCAGCCGCTAATGTGCCCGCCTCAGGGAGGCCGGCCTGGGGCGAGTGGAGCAGCCCCCGTGCGCCCCTGAGCGCCCCCTGGCGTTTGCTGAATAGGGGGTCCCAGCCGCCAATATGGCCGCCCGGGTGCCCGGGGGAGCCGCCTGGGGTGGCCCTGTGCAGCCCCCGTGCGCCCCTGAGTGTTTTTCAGTATCTGGCCGAGACACCCCCTGACCCTCCGACGGTGTCCGTTTGGAGTGCCTGGTGCCTGGGCACCCCCTGAGTGTTTTACAGTATCTGGCCGAGACACCCCCTGACCCTCCGCCGGCGTCCGTTTGGAGAGCCTGGTGCCTGGGCACAGACCGCGGCAGCTCCCGCTGGCCGCATTGACAGAGTGCTGAAAAAATGACAAAGTCCGAAAATGCCTGAGAACCGGGAAGGGGACAAACCGGCGGCTCCAGGCCGAGCCGGAGTTCCAGGAGGTCGGCATGATTCTGCCGGTTTCCCCATAGGAGGTGCCAAGTTGCCAAAATGGGGGAACTCAAAAAAGCACCCCCGCCAGATGTATGTAGGGGGGCTGGATGGTCGATAGGGAGTGGGTGCCTGGCAGCAGGGGCCACCCCGCGCAGGTGCCCCGGGGGGCCCGCGGGGGGCCCCCGAAGACACCCCCCCCAGCACTCGCTGAAAACCCCGTCCGAGCCGCCTGCGCTGCGGGGAGGGTGTCCCGGGAGGCCGGGCACGGCCCGCAGGTCTCTCCCTCTGTCCCCCGGAGAGGTTTGCACGGCGAGCCAAGTTTCAAAGTCCCAACGGGGGCGAGACACGGTGCGGCGAGGGGTGGCGGGCTGCTCCGCGGACCCGGGGGAAGCCCGGGGAGGGCGGCCTGAGGGCGCGGAGGGCCCCCTGAGAGTGCCTACGGGTAGTCGGTGAGAAACCCTGCCTGTACCTCCCACGGGGCCCGGGCAGGGACCCCGGGAGGCCGGGCAGAGCCCGCAGGTCGCCCCCTTCCCGTCCGATGAAGCTCGCACGGTCAGAAAAGTTTCAAAGTCCCAACGGGGAGAGAGGGTTGACGGCGAGGGGGTGCTGGCTGCCCCAGGGGCCGGGGGCAGCCCCTGGAGGTCGGCCTGGGGGTGTGGAGGGGCCCCCTGAGAGCACCCAACAGCAGTTGCTCAAGACCCCGCCTGAGCCTCCGGTGTGCCCGGGCATGAACCCCAGGAGGCGGGGAACAGCCGTGGCAGCCCCTGCTGAAGTCCTTGGCAGTTGGCAGAGGCGAGTGTTGGTGAGGAAAATGACAAAGTCCAAACGCTCCATGCGTGCCGTCCAGGGCGGCGGACCCGGCTGGCCGGGCCGGCGGGAGCTGCGGCGGCCGGGGGAGAGCCGAGGGTCAATGCAGGTCCTGAGAACCGGGAAGGGGACAAACCGGTGGCTCCAGGCCGGGTTGGAGTTCCAGGAGGTCGGCCTGACTCTGGAGGTTTCCCCCCTGGCATTTTCCCATTGGCCAAAATGGGGGAAGCCAAAAAAGCACCTCCAGCAGATGTATGCAGAGGGGCTGGCGGGTGATGGAGAGCGGGCTGTTGGCAGCAGTGTGCTGGCTGCAGAGGTGTGCATGGGCGGCTGCGGAGGGCCCCCTGAGTGCACCTGCCAGCAGTGGCTCAACACCCTGGCTGAGCCTCCGATGTCCCCGGGCAGGACCCCAGGAGGCCGGGCAGAGCCCGCCGCTTGCCCCCTTGCCGTTTGACGAAGCTCGCACGGTCAGAAAAAGTTTCAAAGTCCCAACGGGGGGAGAGTGTTGACGGCGAGGGGGGTGCAGGCTGCTCCAGGGTCCGGGGGCAGCCCCTGGAGGTCGGCCTGGGGGTGTGGAGGGGCCCCCCTGAGAGCACCCAACAGTAGTTGCTCAAGACCCTGCCTGAGCCTCCGATGTGCCCGGGCATGAACCCCAGGAGGCGGGGAACAGCCGTGGCAGCCCCTGCTGAAGTCCTTGGCAGTTGGCAGAGGCGAGTCTTGGAGAAAAAAACGACAAAGTCCAAACGCTCCAGGCGCCGGCCAGGGGGGGCAGACCCGGCTGGCCGGGCCGGCGGGAGCTGCGGATGCAGGGGCTGAGCCGAGTGTCGATGCATGTCGTGAGAACCGGTATGAGGGTAATCCTGGTCGCTCCGGGCCGAGCCACGGTTCCACGAAGGCGGAAGGAGCGGGCCTGTTTCCCCTGATAGCGCCGACGGCGGTAAAATAAGGCCTCGCAAAACGTCAGCGCGAACACCTTGTCGGGGTATAAGGGAACGAGCGGTGTGCGGTCTTTGACAAAGTGACAGTATTTCTCCAAAAAAAGCACCCCCGGCAGATGCGTGCAGACGGGGCTGGCTGGTGACGGAGAGCGGGCTGTTGGCAGCAGTGCGCTGGCTGCAGGGGTGGCCCGGGGCGGCTGCGGAGGGCCCCCAAAGCGCACCTACCAGTGGTGGCTCAAGACCCAGCCTGAGCCTCCGATGTCCCCGGGCAGGACGCCCAGGAGGCCGGGCACAGACCGCCGCTTGCCCCCTTGCCGTTTGACGAAGCTTGCACGGTCGGAAAAAGTTTCAAAGTCCCAACGGGGAGAGAGGGTTGACGGCGAGGGGGTGCTGGCTGCCAGTGGGGCCGGGCTGGAGCCCCTGGAGGTGGGCCTGGGGGTGTGGAGGGGCCCCCTGAGAGCACCCAACAGAAGTTGCTCAAGACCCTGCCTGGGCCTCCGGTGTTGCAGGGAAGGACACCCAGGGGGCGGGGAACAGCCGTGGCAGCCCCCCTTGCAGTTGAACAAAGTTTGAGGAGACAAGTCATGAAAATGACAAAGTCCAAACGCTCCAGGCGTGCCGGCCAGGGGGGCGGACACGGCTGGCTTGGCCGGCGGGGGCTGCGGCTGCCGGGGAAGATCCGAGTGTCAATGCAGGTCCTGAGAACCGGGAAGGGGGCAAACCGGAGGCTCCAGGCCGGGCGGCAGTTCCAGGAGGTCGGCCTGACTCTGGAGGTTTTCCCCCTGGCATATTCCCATTGGCCAAAATGGGGGAAGTCAAAAAAGCACCCCCAGCAGATGTATGCAGAAGGGCTGGCGGGTGATGGGGAGCTGGCTGTTGGCAGCAGTGTGCTGACTGCAGAGGTGTGCATGGGCGGCTGCGGAGGGCCCCCTGTGTGCACCTGCCCGTGGTGGCTGAAAACCCAAGCTGAGCCTCCGATGTGCCCGGGCAGGACCCCAGGAGGCCGGGCACAGAACACCGGTTGCCCCCTTGCCGTTTGACGAAGCTTGCACGGTCGGGAAAAGTTTCAAAGTCCCAACGGGGAGAGAGTGTTGACGGCGAGGGGGTGCTGGCTGCTCCAGGGCCCGGGGGGAGCGCCTGGAGGTGGGCCTGGGGGTGTGGAGGGGCCCCCTGATAGCACCCAACAGAAGTTGCTCAAGACCCTGCCTGAGCCTCTGGTGTTGCAGGGAAGGACACCCAGGAGGCGGGGAACAGCCGTGGCAGCCCCCCTTGCAGTCGGACAAAGTTTGAGGAGACAAGTCATGAAAATGACAAAGTCCAAACGCTCCAGGCGTGTCGGCCAGGGGGGCGGACCCGGCTGGCCGGGCCGACGGGAGCTGCGGCGGCTGGGGAAGAGCCGAGTGTCGATGAAGGTCCTGAGAACCGGGAAGGGGACAAACCAGTAGCTCCAGGCTGGGCCGGAGTTCCAGGAGGTCGGCCTGACTCTGGAGGTTTTCCCCCCGGCCTTTCCCCTTAGGCCAAAATGGGGGAAGTCAAAAAAGCACCCCCGGCAGATGTGTGCAATGGGCTGGGGGGTGATGGAGAGCGGGCTGTTGGCAGCTGTGTGGCGGCTGCAGGGGTGGGCCTGGGCGGCTGCGGAGGGCCCCCAAAGTGCACCTACCAGTAGGGGCCCAAGACCCTGGCTGAGCCTCCGATGTGCCCGGGCAGGACACCCGGGAGGCGGGGAGCAGCCCCCGCTGAGGTCCATGGCATGTGCCAGAGGCGAGTCTTGGAGAAAAAACGACAAAGTCCAAACGCTCCAGGCGCCGGGCAGGGTGGCGGACCCGGGTGGCCGGGCCGGCGGGGGCTGCGGCTGCCGGGGCTGAGCCGAGTGTCAATGCATGTCCTGAGAACCGGGAAGGGGACAAACCGGTGGCTCCAGGCCGGGTTGGAGTTCCAGGGGATCGGCCTGACTCTGGAGGTTTTCCCCCTGGCTTTTCCCCATAGGCCAAAACGGGGGGAGCCAAAAAAGCACCCCCAGCAGATGTATGCAGAGGGGCTGGGGGGTGACAGAGAGCGGGCTGTTGGCAGCTGTCTGGTGGCTGCAGGGGTGGCCCTGGGCGGCTGAAGAGGGCCCCCTGAGTGCACCTACCAGCAATAGCTCAAGACCCAGGCTGAGCCTCCGATGTCCCCGGGCAGGACCCCAGGAGGCCGGGTAGAGCCCGCAGGTCACCCCCTTGCCGTCCAATGAAGCTTGCACGGTCAGAAAAGTTTCAAAGTCCCAACGGGGAGAGAGTGTTGACGGCGAGGGGGTGCTGGCTGCTCCAGGGGCCGGGGGCAGCCCCTGGAGGTCGGCCTGGGGGTGTGGAGGGGCCCCCCTGAGAGCACCCAACAGTAGTTGCTCAAGACCCTGCCTGAGCCTCCGGTGTGCCCGGGCATGAACCCCAGGAGGCGGGGAACAGCCGTGGCAGCCCCTGCTGAAGTCCTTGGCAGTTGGCAGAGGCGAGTCTTGGGGGAAAAAATGACAAAGTCCAAACGCTCCAGGCGCCGGGCAGGGTGGCGGAACCGGCTGGCCGGGCCGGCGGGGGCCGCGGCTGCCGGGGCTGAGCCGAGTGTCGATGCAGGTCCTGAGAACCGGGAAGGGGACAAACCAGTAGCTCCAGGCCGGGTTGGAGTTCCACGAGGTCGGCATGACTCTGGAGGCTTTCCCCCTGGCATTTTCCCATTGGCCAAAATGGGGGAAGTCAAAAAAGCACCCCCAGCAGATGTATGCAGAGGGGCTGGGGGGTGACGGAGAGCGGGCTGTTGGCAGCTGTGTGGTGGCTGCAGGGGTGGCCCTGGGCGGCTGCAGAGGGCCCCCTGAGTGCACCTATCAGCCGTTGCTCAAGACCCCGCCTGAGCCTCCGGTGTTGCAGGTCAGGACACCCATTGGCGGGGAACAGCAGGTGGCAGCCCATGCTATAGTCGTTGGCAGAGATGAGTCTTGGAGAAAAAACGACAAAGTCCAAACGCTCCAGGCGTGCCGGCCAGGGCGGCGGACCCGGCTGGCTGGGCCGGCGGGAGCTGCGGCTGCCGGGGCTGAGCCGAGTGTCAATGCATGTCGTGAGAACCGGTATGAGGGTAATCCTGGTCGCTCCGGGCCGAGCCCCGGTTCCACGAAGGCGGAAGGAGCGGGCCTGTTTCCCCTGATAGCGCCGACGGCGGTAAAATAAGGCCTCGCAAAACGTCAGCACGAACACCTTGTCGGGGTATAAGGGAACGAGCGGTGTGCGGTCTTTGACAAAGTGACAGTGTGTCTCAAAAAAAGCACCCCCGGCAGATGTGCGCGGACGGGGCTGGCTGGTGACGGAGAGCGGGCTGTTGGCAGCGGTGTGTGCTGGCTGCAGGGGTGGCCCGGGGCGGCTGCGGAGGGCCCCCTGAGTGCACCTACCAGTAGTGGCTCAACACCCTGGCTGAGCCTCCGATGTCCCCGGGCAGGACCCCAGGAGGCCGGGCACAGACCGCCGCTTGCCCCCTTTGCCGTTTGACGAAGCTTGCACGGTCGGAAAAAGTTTCAAAGTCCCAACGGGGAGAGAGGGTTGACGGCGAGGGGGTGCTGGCTGCTCCAGGGGCCGGGGGGAGCCCCTGGAGGTGGGACTGGGGGTGTGGAGGGGCCCCCTAGGAGCACCCAACAGTCGTGGGTCAAGACCCTGCCTGAGCCTCCGGTGTTGCAGGGAAGGACACCCAGGAGGCGGGGAACAGCCGGGGCAGCCCCCCTTGCAGTTGAACAAAGTTTGAGGAGACAAGTCATGAAAATGACAAAGTCCAAACGCTCCAGGCGTGCCGGCCAGGGGGGCGGACACGGCTGGCCGGGCCGGCGGTGGCTGCAGCTGCCGGGGCTAAGCCGAGTGTCGATGCAGGTCCTGAGAACCGGGAAGGGGACAAACCGGTGGCTCCAGGCCGGGTTGGAGTTCCAGGAGGTCGGCAGGACTCTGGAGGTTTTCCCCTTGGCATTTTCCCATTGGCCACAATGGGGGAAGTCAAAAAAGCACCCCCAGCAGATGTATGCAGAGGGGCTGGCTGGTGATGGGGAGCGGGCTGTTGGCAGCGGTGTGCTGGCTGCAGAGGTGTGCATGGGCGGCTGCGGAGGGCCCTCTGAGTGCACCTGCCAGCAGTGGCTCAAAACCCTGGCTGAGCCTCCGATGTCCCCAGGGAGGACCCCAGGAGGCCGGGCACAGACCGCAGCCTGCCCCCTTGCCGTTTGATGAAGCTTGCACCGTCAGAAAAGTTTCAAAGTCCCAACGGGGAGTGTTGAGGGCGAGGGGGTGCTGGCTGCTCCAGGGGCCGGGGGCAACCCCTGGAGGCTGGGCACGGACCGCGGCACACCCCCCCTTGCAGTCGAACAAAGTTTGAGGAGACAAGTCATGAAAATGACAAAGTCCAAACGCTCCAGGCGCCGGCCAGGGGGGCGGACCCTGCTGGCTGGGCCGGCGGGGGCTGCGGCTGCCGGGGCTGAGCCGAGTGTCAATGCAGGTCCTGAGAACCGGGAAGGGGGCAAACCGGCGGCTCCAAGCCGAGCTCGAGTTCCAGAAGGTCGGCCTGACTCTGGAGGTTTTCCCCCTGGCTTTTCCCCATAGGCCAAAATGGGGGAAGTCAAAAAAGCACCCCCAGCAGATGTATGCAGAGGGGCTGGGGGGTGATGGGGAGCGGGTGTTTGGCAGCAGTGTGCTGGCTGAAGAGGTGTGCATGGGCGGCTGCGGAGGGCCCCGTGAGTGCACCTGCCAGCGGTGGCTCAAAACCCTGGCTGAGCCTCCGCTGTCCCCGGGCAGGACCCCAGGAGGCCGGGCACGGACCGCCGGTCGCCCCCCATTGTAGTCCAACAAAGTTTGAAGAGACGAATCACGGAAATCACAAGTCCAAAAATCCCTGAGAACCGGGAAGGGGACAGACCGGTGGCTCCAGGCCGGGCTTGAGTTCCATGAGGTCGGCCTGACTCTGGAGGTTTTCCCCTTGGCATTTTCCCATTGGCCAAAATGGGGGAAGTCAAAAAAGCACCCCCGGCAGATGTATGCAGAGGGGCCTGGGGGGGGGTGACGGGGAGCGGGCTGTTGGCAGCAGTGTGCTGGCTGCAGAGGTGGCCCTGGGCGGCTGCAGAGGGCCCCCTGAGTGCACCTACCAGCAGTTGCTCTTGACCCTGCCTGAGCCTCCGGTGTTGCAGGTCAGGACACCCATTGGCGGGGAACAGCAGGTGGCAGCCCCTGCTGAAGTCGTTGGCAGAGATGAGTCTTTGAAAAAACGACAAAGTCCAAACGCTCCAGGCGTGCCGGCCAGGGTGGCGGACCCGGCTGGCTGGGCCGGTGGGAGCTGCGGCTGCCGGGGCTGAGCCGAGTGTCGATGTATGTCACGAGAACCGGTATGAGGGTGATCCTGGTCGCTCCGGGCCGAGGCACGGTTCCAGGAGGGCGGAAGGAGCGGGCCCGTTTCCCCTGATAGCGCCGACGGCGGTAAAATAAGGCCTCGCAAAACGTCAGGACGAACACCTTTTTTGCATATAAGGGAACGAGCGGTGTGCGGTCCTTGACAAAGTGACTATTTCTCAATGTGCTGAGGAGTGGGGACCGCTCAAAGTCAAAGCACCGCGGCCGCCCCTCTGCCACCTCCCTGGGAGCAGAGTCATCGAGCGCGAGGGTCCCCACTCCGCCTGTGCAGGCCGCGGGGCCAACAGGCTGGCTGGCTGCCCGGGCAGACCCCGCTCTCCGAGCGGCCGGGCCCCAACGTTCGAGAGGTGTAGGAAGCCACCTTGGGGGGCTGCGGAGGCCCCCCTGACACCGCATCCAAGCCCCTGCTGAGAACCCTGTCCTAGCTGCCTGCGAGGGCAGGCGGGACCCCCCAGGAGGCCGTGCACAGCCCGCGGCAGCCACTGCTGAAGCCCAGGGCAGTTGGCAGAGATGAGTCTTTGAGGAAAAACGACAAAGTCCAAACGCTCCAGGCGCCGGCCAGGGGTGCGGACCCGGCTGGACGGGCCGGCGGGAGCTGCGGCGGCTGGGGAAGAGCCGAGTGTCAATGCATGTCCTGAGAACCGGAAAGGGGACAAACTAGTAGCTCCAGGCCGGGATGGAGTTCCAGGAGGTGGGCCTGACTCCGGAGGTTTTCCCCTTGACATTTTCCCATTGGCCAAAATGGGGGAAGTCAAAAAAGCACCCCCAGCAGATGTATGCGGAGGGGCTGGCGGGTGACGGGGAGCGGGCTGTTGGCAGCAGTGTGCTGGCTGCGGAGGTGTGCATGGGCGTCTGCGGAGGGCCCCCTGAGTGCACCTGCCAGTGGTGGCTCAACACCCTGGCTGAGCCTCCGATGTGCCCCGGCAGGACCCCAGGAGGCCGGGCACAGAACGCCGGCTGCCCCCCTTGCCGTTTGCCGAAGCTTTCGCGGTCAGAAAAAGTTTCAAAGTCCCCACGGGGAGAGAGAGTGTTGAGGGCGAGGGGGTGCTGGCTGCTCCAGGGGCCGGGGGCAACCCCTGGAGGCTGGGCACGGACCGCGGCACACCCCCCTTGCAGTCGGACAATGTCTGAGGAGACAAGTCATGAAAATGACAAAGTCCAAACGCTCCAGGCGTGCCGGCCAGGGGTGCGGACCGGGCTGGCCGGGCAGGCGGGGGCTGCGGCGGCTGGTGCTGAGCCGAGTGTCAATGCATGTCCTGAGAACCGGGAAGGGGGCAAACCAGTAGCTCCAGGCCGAGCTGGGGTTCCAGGAGGTCGGCCTGACTCTGGAGGTTTTCCCCCTGGCTTTTCCCCATAGGCCAACATGGGGGAAGTCAAAAAAGCACCCCCGGCAGATGTATGCAGAGGGGCTGGATGGTGACGGGGAGCGGGCTGTTGGCAGCGGTGTGCTGGCTGCAGAGGGCCCCCGAGGTGCACCTACCAGCAGTTGCTCAAGACCACGCCTGAGCCTCCGGTGTTGCAGGTCAGGACACCCATTGGCGGGGGAACAGCAGGTGGCAGCCCCTGCTGAAGTCGTTGGCAGAGATGAGTCTTTGAGAAAAAACGACAAAGTCCAAACGCTCCAGGCGCTGGTTAGGGGTGCGGACCCGGCTGGCCGGGCCGGCGGGAGCTGCGGCTGCCGGGGCTGAGCCGAGTATCGATGCATGTCGTGAGAAGCGGTATGAGGGTAATCCTGGTCGCTCCGGGCCGAGGCACGGTTCCAGGAGGGCGGAAGGAGCGGGCCTGTTCCCCCTGATAGCGCCGACGGCGGTAAATTAAGGCCTCGCAAAACGTCAGGACGAACACCTTTTTTGCATATAAGGGAACGAGCGGAGTGCGGTCTTTGACCAAGTGACTATTTCTCAGAGTGCTGAGAAGGGAGTGCGGACCGCTCAAAGTCAAAGCACTGCGGCCGCCCCTCTGCCACCTCCCTGGGAGCAGAGTCGTAGAGCGCAAGTGTCCCCACTCCGCCTGTGCAGGCCGCGGGGCCAACAGGCTGGCTGGCTGGCTGGCTGCCCGGGCGACCCCCCTCCGAGATGCCGGGCCGGGGCAGACTGTGCAAACGCGCGCGGGCGTGTTTTCTTCCCCTGGGCTGGAGCCCTTCCACCCCACGCCGTCCGAGGCCCGTTGGCCTCGGGCGGCCTGCCTCCGAGAGTGGGAGAGAGACGGAGGACGGTGGCCCGCGGCGGCGCGAGGCGTCCCCGTTGTTCCACCACGACTGCCAGCCGGTCGATCCTGCCGGTAGCCTGGGCTTGTCTCCGCTCCGCCTGTCCAGGCCGCGGGGCCCACAGGCGGCTTGCCTGGGAAGACCCCGCTCTCCGAGCGGCCGGGCGCCACGTTCAAGAGGTGTACGGAGCCACCTGTGGGGGGGTCTGCGGAGGCCCCCCTGAGAGCGCTGATAACCCTGTCCTAGCTGCCTGCGCGGGCAGGCGGGACCCCCAAGAGGCCGGGCACAGCCCGCGGCAGCCCCCGCCGAAGTCCACGGCAGTTGGCAGAGACGAGTCTCGGAGAGAAAACGACAAAGTCCAGACGCTCCAGGCGCCGGCCAGGGGTGCGGACCCGGCTGGCCGGGCCGGCGGGAGCTGCGGCTGCCGGGGCCGAGCCGAGTGTCGACGCATGTCGTGAGAACCGGTATGAGGGTAATCCTGGGCCCTCGGGGCCGAGCTACGGTTCCATGAAGGCGGAAGGAGCGGGCCTGTTTCCCCTGATAGCGCCGACGACGGTAAAATAAGGGCTCGCAAAACGTCAGGACGAACACCTTTTTTGCATATAAGGGAACGAGCGGTGTGCGGTCTTTGACAAAGTGACTATTTCTCAGAGTGCTGGAGTGGGGACCGCTCAAAGTCAAAGCACCGCGGCCGCCCCTCTGCCACCTCCCTGGGAGCAGAGTCATAGAGCGCAAGTGTCCCCACTCCGCCTGTGCAGGCCGCGGGGCCAACAGGCTGGCTGGCTGGCTGCCCGGGCGACCCCCCTCCGAGATGCCGGGCTGAGGCGTAGGCAGCCGCCTCCATCACCACCACCCAAGGCGAGAGAGTGGGTCAACGGGAGAGCCGTCGCGGCCGGGGGACCCTCGCCGCGCCCATGTCCGGGGAAGGACCACAAGGGCCCTGCTCCCCGGCGCCCCGGCGAGCGGGTTCACCCTCGGCGCGTACGGCTCTCGAGGATGGGGAAGGGACGCGCGTGGGCGTCCCTCCCGTCCCCCGCGGAAGAAGGCGAGCGACTCTGCGCGTCGGGACACCCCGCGGAGCCCCCTGCGGGGGGAGTACTCCGGGGGAGAAGCGTGGCGCAGGGGGTGCAGCCCTTTCCCAGGCCACCGTGCGACGGCGTCGGTGGGGCCGACGCCGAGAGAGAGAACGATCCGGGCTCTCCCGCCTCAGGGCGGCCGAGAGCGGGGCACGGGCCCCACGTTTGGTGACGGTTTTCCCGAAAGCGAAGGACCCCCGCCTGTCCCCTCGGGCTCCGGCCGATGCGGGCGGTCCAGGGCGGGGATAGGGGACGGCGGCCTGCGGACGACGCGCTTTATCCCCAGAAGGAGCGAGGCATGAGGGGGTGTTCCACCCCCGCCGGCCGGTCTCGCTCCTTCTCCGGGCTACGCCTCGGCGGAGTAAAGACCCCCGGGTCAACGCTCCCGCGTCCGGGTGCCGCCGCGCGTCCCCTTCCCGCGGGGGGTGGATCCCTTCCACCCCTGGCCGTTCGAGGCCCGTGCGCCTCGGGCGGCCTCCCTTCCGAGAGAGGGAGAGAGAGACGGAGGACGGTGGTCCGCGACGGCGCGAGACGTCCAAGTTGTGTTCCCCACGGCGGCTACCCGGTCGATCCCGCCCGGTGGCCTAGGCTTTTCCCCACTCTGCCTGTCCTGGCCGCGGGGCCGACAGGCTGTCTGCCCGGGTAGACCCCGTTCTCACTGAGCGGCCGGGCCCCAACGTTCAAGAGGTGTACGAAGCCACCTCGGGGTGGAGCCCTTCCACCCCTGGCCGTCCGAGGCCCGTGCGCCTCGGGCGGCCCCCCTTCCCGAGAGAGGGAGAGAGACGGAGGACGGTGGTCCGCGACGGCGCGAGGCGTCCAACTTGTGTTCCCCCACGGCGGCTATCCGGTCGATCCCGCCCGGTAGCCTAGGCTTTTCCCCACTCTGCCTGTCCAGGCCGCGGGGCCGACAGGCTGTCTGCCCGGGTAGACCCCGTTCTCACTGAGCGGCCGGGCCCCAACGTTCAAGAGGTGTACGAAGCCACCTCGGGGTGGAGCCCTTCCACCCCTGGCCGTCCGAGGCCCGTGCGCCTCGGGCGGCCCCCCTTCCCGAGAGAGGGAGAGAGACGGAGGACGGTGGTCCGCGACGGCGCGAGGCGTCCAACTTGTGTTCCCCCACGGCGGCTATCCGGTCGATCCCGCCCGGTAGCCTAGGCTTTTCCCCACTCTGCCTGTCCAGGCCGCGGGGCCGACAGGCTGTCTGCCCGGGTAGACCCTGTTCTCACTGAGCGGCCGGGCCCCAACGTTCAAGAGGTGTACGAAGCCACCTCGGGGTGGAGCCCTTCCACCCCTGGCCGTCCGAGGCCCGTGCGCCTCGGGCGGCCCCCCCTTCCCGAGAGACGGAGGACGGTGGTCCGCGACGGCGCGAGGCGTCCAACTTGTGTTCCCCCACGGCGGCTTCCCGGTCGATCCCGCCCGCCGGTAGCCTAGGCTTTTCCCCGCTCCGCCTGTCCAGGCCGCGGGGCCGACAGGCTGTCTGCCCGGGTAGACCCCGCTCTCCGAGCGGCCGGGCGCCACGTTCAAGAGGTGTACGAAGCCACCTTTGGGGGGGCTGCGGTGCCCCCCGCCCCGAGAGTGCCTCCCAGGCCGAGGGAGCCCGGCGGTCGAGTGTCGTAGGAAAGCGCGTGCCACGGCTGTGTCGGTCACAGGGGCCAGAGGTAGTTTGGGCAACGGCTTAGATCCGTATGAAGCTCATCCTTTCCGGCCTGTTCTGGCGGCGGCTAGGCGCGCGCGCGCGAATGGCACGACGCCCCTGGTTCCAGCGAGGCGACGGCGCCCCGCACCCCACTCTCTGGGCCGAGCAGAGCCCCCGAGCGCAAGGTTCCCCGCTCCGCCTGTCCAGGCCGCGGGGCCAGCAGGCTGTCTGCCCGGGTAGACCCCGCTCTCCGAGCGGCCGGGCCCCAACGTTCAAGAGGTGTACGAAGCCACCTTGAGGTGGAGCCCTTCCACCCCTGGCCGTCCGAGGCCCGCCGGTAGCCTTGGCTTGTCCCCACTCCGCCTGTCCAGGCCGCGGGGCCGACAGGCTGTCTGCCCGGGTAGACCCCGCTCTCCGAGCGGCCGGGCCCCAACGTTCAAGAGGTGTACGAAGCCACCTTTGGGGGGGCTGCGGTGCCCCCCGCCCCGAGAGTGCCTCCCAGGCCGAGGGGAGCCAGGCGGTCGAGTGTCGTAGGAAAGCGCGTGCGCGGCTGTGTCGGTCACACGAGCCAGAGTTAGTTTGGGCAACGGCTTAGATCCGTATGCAGCTCAACCTTTCCGGCCTGTCCTGGCGGCGGCTAGGCGCGTGCGAACGTCACAACGCCCCTGGTTCCAGCGAGGCGACGGCGCCCCGCACCCAACTCTCCGGGCCGAGCAGAGCCCCCGAGCGCAAGAGCACCCGCTCCGCCTGCCCAGGCCGCGGGGCCGACAGGCTGTCTGCCCGGGTAGACCCCGCTCTCCGAGCGGCCGGGCGCCACGTTCAAGAGGTGTACGAAGCCACCTAAAGGGGGCTGCGGTGGCCCCCTGCCCCGAGAGTGCCTCCCAGGCCGAGGGAGCCCGGCGGTCGAGTGTCGTAGGAAAGCGCGCGCGCGGCTGTGTCACACGGGCCAGAGTTAGTTTGGGCAACGGCTTAGATCCGTATGCAGCTCAACCTTTCCGGCCTGTTCTGGCGGCGGCTAGGCGCGCGCGCACGTCACGACGCCCCTGGTTCCAGCGAGGCGACGGCGCCCCGCCACCCCACTCTCCGGGCCGAGCAGAGCGTCCGCTCTCGCTCCTTGGAGCAGAGCCCCCCGAGCGCAAGAGTCCCCGCTCCCGCCTGTCCAGGCCGCGGGGGCCGACAGGCTGTCTGCCCGGGTAGACACCGCTCTCCGAGCGGCCGGGCCGCAACGTTCAAGAGGTGTACGAAGCCACCTTGGGGGGGCTGCGGAGCCCCCCCTCCCCATGAGAGCGCCTCACAGGCTTTGCTGATAACCCCGTCCTAGCTGCCTGCGCGGGCAGGCGGGACCCCCAGGAGGCCGCGCATAGCCCGCGGCAGCCACCGCTGAAGTCCACAGCAGTTGGCAGATAGGAGTCTTGGAGAAAAAAACGACAAAGTGCAAACGCTCCAGGCGCCGACCAGGGGTGCGTACCTGGCTGGCCGGGCCGGCGGGAGCTGCGGCTGCTGGAGTTGCACCGAGTGTCGATGCATGTCGTGAGAACCGGTATGAGGTTGAACCTGGGCCCTCGGGGCCGAGGCGCGGTTCCAGGGAGACGGAAGGAGCGGGCGTGTTTCCCCTGATAGCGCCGACGACGGTAAAATAAGGCCTCGCAAAACGTCAGGACGAACACCTTTTTTGCATATAAGGGAACGAGCGGTGTGCGGTCTCTGACCAAGTGAGTATTTCTCAAACTCGAAGCACCCGCGGCGGCCTCCCCTCTGCCGCCACCCCGCACCCTCCTGGGGCAGAGCCACCGAGAGCAAGAGTCCCCCCCGCACTCCGCCTGCGCAGGCCGCGGGGCCAGCAGGCTGGCCGGCTTGCCCGCCCGGGCGACCCCCCTCCGAGATGCCGGGCCGAGGCCTTCCGCGCCGCCATCCCACGCGAGAGAGTGGGTCGACGTGAGAGCCGACGCGGCCAGGGGACCCTCGCCGCGCCCCTGTCCGGGGCAGGACCTCAAGGGCCGAGCACCCCTACCGAGCCCCGGACGAACTCCGGCGAGCAGGTCCACACGCCGGCGTACGGCTCTCGGCGACGGGGAAGGGGACGCGCGGGCGCCCCTCCCGTCCCCCGAGCCAG
>NW_027101696.1:27500-52500 GCF_035609145.1 Eleutherodactylus coqui
GCTGGCTGCAGGGGTGGGCCTGGGCGTCTGCGGAGGGCCCCTTCAGAGTGCACCTACCAGTAGGGGCTCAAGACCCAGGCTGAGCCTCCGATGTGCCCGGGCTGGACACCCAGGAGGCGGGCAGCAGCCCCCGCTGAAGCCCACGGCAGTTGGCAGAGATGGGTCTTTGAGAAAAAAATGACAAAGTCCAAACGCTCCAGGCGCTGGCCAGGGGTGCGGACCGGGCTGGCCGGGGCCGGCGGGAGCTGCGGCTGCCGGGGCTGAGCCGAGTGCCTATGCATGTCCTGAGAACCGGGAAGGGGACAAACCGGTGGCTCGAGGCCGGGCTGGAGTTCCAGGAGGTCGGCCTGACTCTGGAGGTTTTCCCCTTAGCATTTCCCCATAGGCCAAAAGGGGGGAAGTCAAAAAAGCACCCCCAGCAGATGTATGCAGAAGGGGCTGGGGGGTGACGGAGAGCGGGCTGTTGGCAGCTGCGTGGTGGCTGCTGGCAGCCGTGTGCTGGCTGCAGGGGTGGGCCTGGGCGGCTGCGGAGGGCCCCCTGAGTGCACCTGCCAGCGGTGGTTGAAGACATTGCCTGAGCCTCCGATGTGCCCGGGCAGGACACCCGGGAGGCGGGGAACAGCCCCCGCTGAAGTCCATGGCATGTGCCAGAATCGAGTCTTGGAGAAAAAATGACAAAGTCCAAACGCTCCGGCGCCGGCCAGGGCGGTTGACCCCGGCTGGCCGGGCCGGCGGGGGCTGCGGCTGCCGGGGCTGAGCCGAGTGTCGATGCATGTCGTGAGAACCGGGAAGGGGACAAACCGGTGGCTCGAGGCCGGGTTGGAGTTCCAGGAGGTCGGCCTGACTCTGGAGGTTTTCCCCTTAGCATTTCCCCATAGGCCAAAACGGGGGAAGTCAAAAAAGCACCCCCAGCAGATGTATGCGGAGGGGCTGGGGGTTGACGGGGAGCGGGCTGTTGGCAGCTGTGTGGTGGCTGCAGGGGTGGGCCTGGGCGGCTGCGGAGGGCGCCTTCAGAGTGCACCTACCAGTAGGGGCTCAAGACCCAGGCTGACCCTCCGATGTGCCCGGGCAGGACACCCAGGAGGCGGGGAGCAGACACCCCCGCTGAAGCCCACGGCAGTTGGCAGAGATGAGTCTTTGAAAAAAATGACAAAGTCCAAACGCTCCAGGCGCTGGCCAGGGGTGCGGACCGGGCTGGCCGGGCCGGAGGGGGCTGCGGCTGCTGGGGCTGAGCCGACTGTCTATGCATGTCCTGAGAACCGGGATGGGGACAGACCTGTGGCTCCAGGCCGGGTTGGAGTTCCAGGAGGTCGGCCTGACTCTGGAGGTTTTCCCCTTAGCATTTCCCCATAGGCCAAAAGGGGGGAAGTCAAAAAAGCACCCCCAGCAGATGTATGCAGGAGGGGCTGGGGGGTGACGGAGAGCGGGCTGTTGGCAGCTGTGTGGTGGCTGCTGGCAGCCGTGTGCTGGCTGCAGGGGTGGGCCTGGGCGGCTGCCGAGGGCCCCCAAAGCGCAGCTACCAGCGGTGGCTCAAGACATTGCCTGAGCCTCCGATGTGCCCGGGCAGGACACCCGGGAGGCGGGGAGCAGCCCCCGCTGAAGCCCACGGCAGTTGGCAGAGATGAGTCTTTGAAAAAAACGACAAAGTCCAAACGCTCCAGGCGTGCCGGCCAGGGGTGCGGACCGGGCTGGCCGGGCCGGCGGGGGCTGCGGCGGCCGGGGCTGAGCCGAGTGTCAATGCATGTCGTGAGAACCGGGAAGGGGACAAACCGGTGGCTCCAGGCCGGGTTGGAGTTCCAGGAGGTCGGCCTGACTCTGGAGGTTTTCCCCTTAGCATTTCCCCATAGGCCAAAAGGGGGGAAGTCAAAAAAGCACCCCCGGCAGATGTATGCAGGAGGGGCTGGGGGGTGACGGAGAGCGGGCTGTTGGCAGCTGTGTGGTGGCTGCTGGCAGCCGTGTGCTGGCTGCAGGGGTGGGCCTGGGCGGCTGCCGAGGGCCCCCGTAGTGCACCTACCAGTAGGGGGCTCGAGACCCAGGCTGAGCCTCCGATGTGCCCGGGCAGGACACCCAGGAGGCGGGGAGCAGCCCCCGCTGAAGTCCATGGCAGTTGGCAGAGGCGAGTCTTGGAGAAAAAACGACAAAGTCCAAACGCTCCAGGCGTGCCGGCCAGGGGTGCGGACCCGGGTGGCCGGGCCGGCGGGAGCTGCGGCTGCCGGGGCTGAGCCGAGTATTAGTGCATGTCCTGAGAACCGGGAAGGGGACAAACCGGTGGCTCCAGGCCGGGTTGGAGTTCCAGGAGGTCGGCCTGACTCTGGAGGTTTTCCCCTTAGCATTTCCCCATAGGCCAAAAGGGGGGAAGTCAAAAAAGCACCCCCAGCAGATGTATGCAGAGTTGGGCTGGGGGGTGACGGAGAGCGGGCTGTTGGCAGCTGTGTGGTGGCTGCTGGCAGCCGTGTGCTGGCTGCAGGGGTGGGCCTGGGCGTCTGCGGAGGGCCCCTTCAGAGTGCACCTACCAGTAGGGGCTCAAGACCCAGGCTGAGCCTCCGATGTGCCCGGGCTGGACACCCAGGAGGCGGGCAGCAGCCCCCGCTGAAGCCCACGGCAGTTGGCAGAGATGGGTCTTTGAGAAAAAAATGACAAAGTCCAAACGCTCCAGGCGCTGGCCAGGGGTGCGGACCGGGCTGGCCGGGGCCGGCGGGAGCTGCGGCTGCCGGGGCTGAGCCGAGTGCCTATGCATGTCCTGAGAACCGGGAAGGGGACAAACCGGTGGCTCGAGGCCGGGCTGGAGTTCCAGGAGGTCGGCCTGACTCTGGAGGTTTTCCCCTTAGCATTTCCCCATAGGCCAAAAGGGGGGAAGTCAAAAAAGCACCCCCAGCAGATGTATGCAGAAGGGGCTGGGGGGTGACGGGGAGCGGGCTGTTGGCAGCTGCGTGGTGGCTGCTGGCAGCCGTGTGCTGGCTGCAGGGGTGGGCCTGGGCGGCTGCGGAGGGCCCCCTGAGTGCACCTGCCAGCGGTGGTTGAAGACATTGCCTGAGCCTCCGATGTGCCCGGGCAGGACACCCGGGAGGCGGGGAACAGCCCCCGCTGAAGTCCATGGCATGTGCCAGAATCGAGTCTTGGAGAAAAAATGACAAAGTCCAAACGCTCCGGCGCCGGCCAGGGCGGTTGACCCCGGCTGGCCGGGCCGGCGGGGGCTGCGGCTGCCGGGGCTGAGCCGAGTGTCGATGCATGTCGTGAGAACCGGGAAGGGGACAAACCGGTGGCTCGAGGCCGGGTTGGAGTTCCAGGAGGTCGGCCTGACTCTGGAGGTTTTCCCCTTAGCATTTCCCCATAGGCCAAAACGGGGGAAGTCAAAAAAGCACCCCCAGCAGATGTATGCGGAGGGGCTGGGGGTTGACGGGGAGCGGGCTGTTGGCAGCTGTGTGGTGGCTGCAGGGGTGGGCCTGGGCGGCTGCGGAGGGCGCCTTCAGAGTGCACCTACCAGTAGGGGCTCAAGACCCAGGCTGACCCTCCGATGTGCCCGGGCAGGACACCCAGGAGGCGGGGAGCAGACACCCCCGCTGAAGCCCACGGCAGTTGGCAGAGATGAGTCTTTGAAAAAAATGACAAAGTCCAAACGCTCCAGGCGCTGGCCAGGGGTGCGGACCGGGCTGGCCGGGCCGGAGGGGGCTGCGGCTGCTGGGGCTGAGCCGACTGTCTATGCATGTCCTGAGAACCGGGATGGGGACAGACCTGTGGCTCCAGGCCGGGTTGGAGTTCCAGGAGGTCGGCCTGACTCTGGAGGTTTTCCCCTTAGCATTTCCCCATAGGCCAAAAGGGGGGAAGTCAAAAAAGCACCCCCAGCAGATGTATGCAGGAGGGGCTGGGGGGTGACGGAGAGCGGGCTGTTGGCAGCTGTGTGGTGGCTGCTGGCAGCCGTGTGCTGGCTGCAGGGGTGGGCCTGGGCGGCTGCCGAGGGCCCCCAAAGCGCAGCTACCAGCGGTGGCTCAAGACATTGCCTGAGCCTCCGATGTGCCCGGGCAGGACACCCGGGAGGCGGGGAGCAGCCCCCGCTGAAGCCCACGGCAGTTGGCAGAGATGAGTCTTTGAAAAAAACGACAAAGTCCAAACGCTCCAGGCGTGCCGGCCAGGGGTGCGGACCGGGCTGGCCGGGCCGGCGGGGGCTGCGGCGGCCGGGGCTGAGCCGAGTGTCAATGCATGTCGTGAGAACCGGGAAGGGGACAAACCGGTGGCTCCAGGCCGGGTTGGAGTTCCAGGAGGTCGGCCTGACTCTGGAGGTTTTCCCCTTAGCATTTCCCCATAGGCCAAAAGGGGGGAAGTCAAAAAAGCACCCCCGGCAGATGTATGCAGGAGGGGCTGGGGGGTGACGGAGAGCGGGCTGTTGGCAGCTGTGTGGTGGCTGCTGGCAGCCGTGTGCTGGCTGCAGGGGTGGGCCTGGGCGGCTGCCGAGGGCCCCCGTAGTGCACCTACCAGTAGGGGGCTCGAGACCCAGGCTGAGCCTCCGATGTGCCCGGGCAGGACACCCAGGAGGCGGGGAGCAGCCCCCGCTGAAGTCCATGGCAGTTGGCAGAGGCGAGTCTTGGAGAAAAAACGACAAAGTCCAAACGCTCCAGGCGTGCCGGCCAGGGGTGCGGACCCGGGTGGCCGGGCCGGCGGGAGCTGCGGCTGCCGGGGCTGAGCCGAGTATTAGTGCATGTCCTGAGAACCGGGAAGGGGACAAACCGGTGGCTCCAGGCCGGGTTGGAGTTCCAGGAGGTCGGCCTGACTCTGGAGGTTTTCCCCTTAGCATTTCCCCATAGGCCAAAAGGGGGGAAGTCAAAAAAGCACCCCCAGCAGATGTATGCAGAGTTGGGCTGGGGGGTGACGGAGAGCGGGCTGTTGGCAGCTGTGTGGTGGCTGCTGGCAGCCGTGTGCTGGCTGCAGGGGTGGGCCTGGGCGTCTGCGGAGGGCCCCTTCAGAGTGCACCTACCAGTAGGGGCTCAAGACCCAGGCTGAGCCTCCGATGTGCCCGGGCTGGACACCCAGGAGGCGGGCAGCAGCCCCCGCTGAAGCCCACGGCAGTTGGCAGAGATGGGTCTTTGAGAAAAAAATGACAAAGTCCAAACGCTCCAGGCGCTGGCCAGGGGTGCGGACCGGGCTGGCCGGGGCCGGCGGGAGCTGCGGCTGCCGGGGCTGAGCCGAGTGCCTATGCATGTCCTGAGAACCGGGAAGGGGACAAACCGGTGGCTCGAGGCCGGGCTGGAGTTCCAGGAGGTCGGCCTGACTCTGGAGGTTTTCCCCTTAGCTTTTCCCCATAGGCCAAAAGGGGGGAAGTCAAAAAAGCACCCCCGGCAGATGTATGCAGAGTTGGGCTGGAGGGTGACGGAGAGCGGGCTGTTGGCAGCTGTGTGGTGGCTGCTGGCAGCCGTGTGCTGGCTGCTGGGGTGGGCCTGGGCGGCTGCCGAGGGCCCCCTGAGTGCACCTAGCAGTAGGGGCTGATGACCCAGGCTGAGCCTCCGATGTGCCCGGGCAGGACACCCAGGAGGCGGGGAGCAGCCCCCGCTGAAGTCCACGGCATGTGCCAGAGGCGAGTCTTGGAGAAAAAACGACAAAGTCCAAACGCTCCAGGCGCCGGGCAGGGTGGCGGACCGGGCTGGCCGGGCCGGCGGGAGCTGCGGCTGCTGGGGCTGAGCCGAGTATTAGTGCATGTCCTGAGAACCGGGAAGGGGACAAACCGGTGGCTCCAGGCCGGGTGGGAGTTCCAGGAGGTCGGCCTGGCTCTGGAGGTTTTCCCCTTGGCTTTTCCCCATAGGCCTAAACGGGGGAAGTCAAAAAAGCACCCCCAGCAGATGTATGCGGAGGGGCTGGGGGTTGACGGGGAGCGGGCTGTTGGCAGCTGTGTGGTGGCTGCAGGGGTGGGCCTGGGCGGCTGCGGAGGGCCCCCTGAGTGCAGCTACCAGCGGTGGCTCAAGACATTGCCTGAGCCTCCGATGTGCCCGGGCAGGACACCCAGGAGGCGGGGAGCAGCCCCCGCTGAAGCCCACGGCAGTTGGCAGAGATGAGTCTTTGAAAAAATGACAAAGTCCAAACGCTCCAGGCGCTGGCCAGGGGTGCGGACCGGGCTGGCCGGGCCGGCGGGAGCTGCGGCTGCCGGGGCTGAGCCGAGTGTCGATGCATGTCGTGAGAACCGGGAAGGGGACAAACCGGTGGCTCCAGGCCGGGTTGGAGTTCCAGGAGGTCGGCCTGACTCTGGAGGTTTTCCCCTTAGCATTTCCCCATAGGCCAAAAGGGGGGAAGTCAAAAAAGCACCCCCAGCAGATGTATGCAGGAGGGGCTGGGGGGTGACGGAGAGCGGGCTGTTGGCAGCTGTGTGGTGGCTGCTGGCAGCCGTGTGCTGGCTGCAGGGGTGGGCCTGGGCGGCTGCGGAGGGCCCCCTGAGTGCACCTGCCCGCGGTGGCTGAAGACATTGCCTGACCCTCCGATGTGCCCGGGCAGGACACCCAGGAGGCGGGGAGCTGCCCCCGCTGAGGTCCATGGCAGTTGGCAGAGATGGGTCTTTGAGAAAAAATGACAAAGTCCAAACGCTCCAGGCGCTGGCCAGGGGCGCGGACCGGGCTGGCCGGGCCGGCGGGGGCTGCGGCGGCCGGGGCTTAGCCGAGTGTCAGTGCATGTCCTGAGAACCGGGAAGGGGACAAACCGGTGGCTCCAGGCCGGGTTGGAGTTCCAGGAGGTCGGCCTGACTCTGGAGGTTTTCCCCTTAGCTTTTCCCCATAGGCCAAAAGGGGGGAAGTCAAAAAAGCACCCCCAGCAGATGTATGCAGAGGGGCTGGTGGGTGATGGATAGTGGGCTGTTGGCAGCTGTGTGGTGGCTGCTGACAGCCGTGTGCTGGCTGCAGGGGTGGGCCTGGGCGGCTGCGGAGGGCCCCTTCAGAGTGCACCTACCAGTAGGGGCTCGAGACCCAGGCTGAGCCTCCGATGTGCCCGGGCTGGACACCCAGGAGGCGGGCAGCAGCCCCCGCTGAAGCCCACGGCAGTTGGCAGAGATGAGTCTTTGAAAAAAATGACAAAGTCCAAACGCTCCAGGCGTGCCGGCCAGGGGTGCGGACCCGGGCTGGCCGGGCCGGCGGGAGCTGCGGCTGCCGGGGCTGAGCCGAGTGTCGATGCATGTCCTGAGAACCGGGAAGGGGACAAACCGGTGGCTCCAGGCCGGGTTGGAGTTCCATGAGGTCGGCCTGACTCTGGAGGTTTTCCCCTTAGCATTTCCCCATAGGCCAAAAGGGGGGAAGTCAAAAAAGCACCCCCAGCAGATGTATGCAGAGTTGGGCTGGGGGGTGACGGAGAGCGGGCTGTTGGCAGCTGTGTGGTGGCTGCTGGCAGCCGTGTGCTGGCTGCAGGGGTGGGCCTGGGCGGCTGCGGAGGGCCCCCTGAGTGCACCTGCCCGCGGTGGCTGAAGACATTGCCTGACCCTCCGATGTGCCCGGGCAGGACACCCAGGAGGCGGGGAGCTGCCCCCGCTGAGGTCCATGGCAGTTGGCAGAGATGGGTCTTTGAGAAAAAATGACAAAGTCCAAACGCTCCAGGCGCTGGCCAGGGGCGCGGACCGGGCTGGCCGGGCCGGCGGGGGCTGCGGCGGCCGGGGCTTAGCCGAGTGTCAGTGCATGTCCTGAGAACCGGGAAGGGGACAAACCGGTGGCTCCAGGCCGGGTTGGAGTTCCAGGAGGTCGGCCTGACTCTGGAGGTTTTCCCCTTAGCTTTTCCCCATAGGCCAAAAGGGGGGAAGTCAAAAAAGCACCCCCGGCAGATGTATGCAGAAGGGGCTGGAGGGTGACGGAGAGCGGGCTGTTGGCAGCTGTGTGGTGGCTGCTGGCAGCCGTGTGCTGGCTGCAGGGGTGGGCCTGGGCGGCTGCCGAGGGCCCCCAAAGCGCACCTACCAGCAGTAGCTCAAGACCCAGGCTGACCCTCCGATGTGCCCGGGCAGGACACCCAGGAGGCGGGGAGCAGCCCCCGCTGAAGCCCACGGCAGTTGGCAGAGACGGGTCTTTGAGAAAAAACGACAAAGTCCAAACGCTCCAGGCGCTGGCCAGGGGTGTGCGGACCGGGCTGGCCGGGCCGGCGGGGGCTGCGGCGGCCGGGGCTTAGCCGAGTGTCAGTGCATGTCCTGAGAACCGGGAAGGGGACAAACCGGTGGCTCCAGGCCGGGTTGGAGTTCCATGAGGTCGGCCTGACTCTGGAGGTTTTCCCCCTGGCTTTTCCCCATAGGCCAAAAGGGGGGAAGTCAAAAAAGCACCCCCAGCAGATGTATGCAGAGGGGCTGGTGGGTGATGGATAGTGGGCTGTTGGCAGCTGTGTGGTGGCTGCTGGCAGCCGTGTGCTGGCTGCAGGGGTGGGCCTGGGCGGCTGCGGAGGGCCCCCGTAGTGCACCTACCAGTAGGGGGCTCGAGACCCAGGCTGAGCCTCCGATGTGCCCGGGCAGGACACCCAGGAGGCGGGGAGCAGCCCCCGCTGAAGCCCACGGCAGTTGGCAGAGATGGGTCTTGGAGAAAAAACGACAAAGTCCAAACGCTCCAGGCGTGCCGGCCAGGGGTGCGGACCCGGGTGGCCGGGCCGGCGGGAGCTGCGGCGGCCGGGGCTGAGCCGAGGGTCGATGCAGGTCCTGAGAACCGTGAAGGGGACAGACCGGTGGCTCCAGACCGGGTTGGAGTTCCAGGAGGTCGGCCTGACTCTGGAGGTTTTCCCCCTGGCTTTTCCCCATAGGCCAAAAGGGGGGAAGTCAAAAAAGCACCCCCGCCAGATGTATGCAGAGTTGGGCTGGGGGGTGACGGAGAGCGGGCTGTTTGGCAGCTGTGTGGTGGCTGCTGGCAGCCGTGTGCTGGCTGCAGGGGTGGGCCCCGGGCGGCTGCGGAGGGCCCCCAAAGCGCACCTACCAGTAGGGGCTGAAGACCCAGGCTGAGCCTCCGATGTGCCCGGGCAGGACACCCAGGGGGCGGGGAGCAGCCCCTGCTGAAGTCCATGGCATGTGCCAGAGGCGACTCTTGGAGAAAAAAACGACAAAGTCCAAACGCTCCAGGCGTGCCGGCCAGGGGTGCGGACCCGGCCGGGCCGGCGAGAGCTGCGGCGGCCGGGGCAGAGCCGCGTGTCGATGCAGGTGGTGAGAACCGGTATGAGGGTAATCCTGGTCGCTCCGGGCCGAGCCAGGGTTCCAGGAGGGCGGAAGGAGCGGGCCCGTTTCCCCTGATAGCGCCGACGACGGTAAAATAAGGCCTCGCAAAACGTCAGCACGAACACCTTGTCGGGGTATAAGGGAACGAGCGGTGTGCGGTCTTTGACAAAGTGACAGTGTTTCTCAAAAAAGCACCCCCGGCAGATGTGTGCAGACGGGGCTGGCTGGTGTGGGAGAGCGGCGGGCTGTTGGCAGCAGTGTGCTGGCTGCAGGGGTGGCCCGGGGCGGCTGCGGAGGGCCCCCAAAGCGCACCTACCAGCAGTAGCTCAAGACCCTGGCTGAGCCTCCGATGTCCCCGGGCAGGACCCCAGCAGGCCGGGCACGGACCGCAGCTTGCCCCCTTTGCCGTCCGATGAAGCTTGCACGGTCAGAAAAAGTTTCAAAGTCCCAACGGGGGAGAGAGTGTTGAGGGCGAGGGGGCGCTGGCTGCTCCAGGGGCCGGGAGGGAGGCCCTGGAGGTCGGCCTGGGGGTGAGTGGAGCGGCCCCCGTGTGTCCCTGAGCGTCCCCCGGTCTTTGGTCGAGAGGGGGTCTCAGCCGCTAATGTGCCCGCCCGGGTACCTAGGGAGGCCGGCCTGGGGCGAGTGGAGCAGCCCCCGTGTGTCCCTGAGCGTCCCCTGGCGTTTGCTGAAGAGGGGGTCTCAGCCGCTAATGTGCCCGCCCGGGTACCTAGGGAGGCCGGCCTGGGGCGAGTGGAGCAGCCCCCGTGTGTCCCTGAGCGTCCCCTGGCGTTTGCTGAAGAGGGGGTCTCAGCCGCCAATAGGGCCGCCCGGGTACCAGTGGGGGCCGGCCTGGGGCGAGTGGAGCAGCCCCCGTGTGTCCCTGAGCGTCCCCCGGTCTTTGGTGGAGAGGGGGTCTCAGCCGCTAATGTGCCCGCCTCAGGGAGGCCGGCCTGGGGCGAGTGGAGCAGCCCCCGTGTGTCCCTGAGCGCCCCCCGGTCTTTGGTGGAGAGGGGGTCTCAGCCGCTAATGTGCCCGCCTCAGGGAGGCCGGCCTGGGGCGAGTGGAGCAGCCCCCGTGTGTCCCCGAGCGTCCCCCGGTCTCTGGTGGAGAGGGGGTCTCAGCCGCTAATGTGCCCGCCTCAGGGAGGCCGGCCTGGGGCGAGTGGAGCAGCCCCCGTGTGTCCCTGAGTGTCCCCTGACGTTTGCTGAAGAGGGGGTCTCAGCCGCCAATATGGCCGCCCGGGTACCAGTGGGGGCCGGCCTGGGGCGAGTGGAGCAGCCCCCGTGTGTCCCTGAGCGCCCCCCGGTCTCTGGTGGAGAGGGGGTCTCGGCCGCTAATGTGCCCGCCTGGGGCGAGTAGAGCAGCCCCCGTGTGTCCCTGAGCGCCCCCCGGTCTTTGGTGGAGAGGGGGTCTCAGCCGCTAATGTGCCCGCCTCAGGGAGGCCGGCCTGGGGCGAGTGGAGCAGCCCCCGTGCGCCCCTGAGCGCCCCCTGGCGTTTGCTGAATAGGGGGTCCCAGCCGCCAATATGGCCGCCCGGGTGCCCGGGGGAGCCGCCTGGGGTGGCCCTGTGCAGCCCCCGTGCGCCCCTGAGTGTTTTTCAGTATCTGGCCGAGACACCCCCTGACCCTCCGACGGTGTCCGTTTGGAGTGCCTGGTGCCTGGGCACCCCCTGAGTGTTTTACAGTATCTGGCCGAGACACCCCCTGACCCTCCGCCGGCGTCCGTTTGGAGAGCCTGGTGCCTGGGCACAGACCGCGGCAGCTCCCGCTGGCCGCATTGACAGAGTGCTGAAAAAATGACAAAGTCCGAAAATGCCTGAGAACCGGGAAGGGGACAAACCGGCGGCTCCAGGCCGAGCCGGAGTTCCAGGAGGTCGGCATGATTCTGCCGGTTTCCCCATAGGAGGTGCCAAGTTGCCAAAATGGGGGAACTCAAAAAAGCACCCCCGCCAGATGTATGTAGGGGGGCTGGATGGTCGATAGGGAGTGGGTGCCTGGCAGCAGGGGCCACCCCGCGCAGGTGCCCCGGGGGGCCCGCGGGGGGCCCCCGAAGACACCCCCCCCAGCACTCGCTGAAAACCCCGTCCGAGCCGCCTGCGCTGCGGGGAGGGTGTCCCGGGAGGCCGGGCACGGCCCGCAGGTCTCTCCCTCTGTCCCCCGGAGAGGTTTGCACGGCGAGCCAAGTTTCAAAGTCCCAACGGGGGCGAGACACGGTGCGGCGAGGGGTGGCGGGCTGCTCCGCGGACCCGGGGGAAGCCCGGGGAGGGCGGCCTGAGGGCGCGGAGGGCCCCCTGAGAGTGCCTACGGGTAGTCGGTGAGAAACCCTGCCTGTACCTCCCACGGGGCCCGGGCAGGGACCCCGGGAGGCCGGGCAGAGCCCGCAGGTCGCCCCCTTCCCGTCCGATGAAGCTCGCACGGTCAGAAAAGTTTCAAAGTCCCAACGGGGAGAGAGGGTTGACGGCGAGGGGGTGCTGGCTGCCCCAGGGGCCGGGGGCAGCCCCTGGAGGTCGGCCTGGGGGTGTGGAGGGGCCCCCTGAGAGCACCCAACAGCAGTTGCTCAAGACCCCGCCTGAGCCTCCGGTGTGCCCGGGCATGAACCCCAGGAGGCGGGGAACAGCCGTGGCAGCCCCTGCTGAAGTCCTTGGCAGTTGGCAGAGGCGAGTGTTGGTGAGGAAAATGACAAAGTCCAAACGCTCCATGCGTGCCGTCCAGGGCGGCGGACCCGGCTGGCCGGGCCGGCGGGAGCTGCGGCGGCCGGGGGAGAGCCGAGGGTCAATGCAGGTCCTGAGAACCGGGAAGGGGACAAACCGGTGGCTCCAGGCCGGGTTGGAGTTCCAGGAGGTCGGCCTGACTCTGGAGGTTTCCCCCCTGGCATTTTCCCATTGGCCAAAATGGGGGAAGCCAAAAAAGCACCTCCAGCAGATGTATGCAGAGGGGCTGGCGGGTGATGGAGAGCGGGCTGTTGGCAGCAGTGTGCTGGCTGCAGAGGTGTGCATGGGCGGCTGCGGAGGGCCCCCTGAGTGCACCTGCCAGCAGTGGCTCAACACCCTGGCTGAGCCTCCGATGTCCCCGGGCAGGACCCCAGGAGGCCGGGCAGAGCCCGCCGCTTGCCCCCTTGCCGTTTGACGAAGCTCGCACGGTCAGAAAAAGTTTCAAAGTCCCAACGGGGGGAGAGTGTTGACGGCGAGGGGGGTGCAGGCTGCTCCAGGGTCCGGGGGCAGCCCCTGGAGGTCGGCCTGGGGGTGTGGAGGGGCCCCCCTGAGAGCACCCAACAGTAGTTGCTCAAGACCCTGCCTGAGCCTCCGATGTGCCCGGGCATGAACCCCAGGAGGCGGGGAACAGCCGTGGCAGCCCCTGCTGAAGTCCTTGGCAGTTGGCAGAGGCGAGTCTTGGAGAAAAAAACGACAAAGTCCAAACGCTCCAGGCGCCGGCCAGGGGGGGCAGACCCGGCTGGCCGGGCCGGCGGGAGCTGCGGATGCAGGGGCTGAGCCGAGTGTCGATGCATGTCGTGAGAACCGGTATGAGGGTAATCCTGGTCGCTCCGGGCCGAGCCACGGTTCCACGAAGGCGGAAGGAGCGGGCCTGTTTCCCCTGATAGCGCCGACGGCGGTAAAATAAGGCCTCGCAAAACGTCAGCGCGAACACCTTGTCGGGGTATAAGGGAACGAGCGGTGTGCGGTCTTTGACAAAGTGACAGTATTTCTCCAAAAAAAGCACCCCCGGCAGATGCGTGCAGACGGGGCTGGCTGGTGACGGAGAGCGGGCTGTTGGCAGCAGTGCGCTGGCTGCAGGGGTGGCCCGGGGCGGCTGCGGAGGGCCCCCAAAGCGCACCTACCAGTGGTGGCTCAAGACCCAGCCTGAGCCTCCGATGTCCCCGGGCAGGACGCCCAGGAGGCCGGGCACAGACCGCCGCTTGCCCCCTTGCCGTTTGACGAAGCTTGCACGGTCGGAAAAAGTTTCAAAGTCCCAACGGGGAGAGAGGGTTGACGGCGAGGGGGTGCTGGCTGCCAGTGGGGCCGGGCTGGAGCCCCTGGAGGTGGGCCTGGGGGTGTGGAGGGGCCCCCTGAGAGCACCCAACAGAAGTTGCTCAAGACCCTGCCTGGGCCTCCGGTGTTGCAGGGAAGGACACCCAGGGGGCGGGGAACAGCCGTGGCAGCCCCCCTTGCAGTTGAACAAAGTTTGAGGAGACAAGTCATGAAAATGACAAAGTCCAAACGCTCCAGGCGTGCCGGCCAGGGGGGCGGACACGGCTGGCTTGGCCGGCGGGGGCTGCGGCTGCCGGGGAAGATCCGAGTGTCAATGCAGGTCCTGAGAACCGGGAAGGGGGCAAACCGGAGGCTCCAGGCCGGGCGGCAGTTCCAGGAGGTCGGCCTGACTCTGGAGGTTTTCCCCCTGGCATATTCCCATTGGCCAAAATGGGGGAAGTCAAAAAAGCACCCCCAGCAGATGTATGCAGAAGGGCTGGCGGGTGATGGGGAGCTGGCTGTTGGCAGCAGTGTGCTGACTGCAGAGGTGTGCATGGGCGGCTGCGGAGGGCCCCCTGTGTGCACCTGCCCGTGGTGGCTGAAAACCCAAGCTGAGCCTCCGATGTGCCCGGGCAGGACCCCAGGAGGCCGGGCACAGAACACCGGTTGCCCCCTTGCCGTTTGACGAAGCTTGCACGGTCGGGAAAAGTTTCAAAGTCCCAACGGGGAGAGAGTGTTGACGGCGAGGGGGTGCTGGCTGCTCCAGGGCCCGGGGGGAGCGCCTGGAGGTGGGCCTGGGGGTGTGGAGGGGCCCCCTGATAGCACCCAACAGAAGTTGCTCAAGACCCTGCCTGAGCCTCTGGTGTTGCAGGGAAGGACACCCAGGAGGCGGGGAACAGCCGTGGCAGCCCCCCTTGCAGTCGGACAAAGTTTGAGGAGACAAGTCATGAAAATGACAAAGTCCAAACGCTCCAGGCGTGTCGGCCAGGGGGGCGGACCCGGCTGGCCGGGCCGACGGGAGCTGCGGCGGCTGGGGAAGAGCCGAGTGTCGATGAAGGTCCTGAGAACCGGGAAGGGGACAAACCAGTAGCTCCAGGCTGGGCCGGAGTTCCAGGAGGTCGGCCTGACTCTGGAGGTTTTCCCCCCGGCCTTTCCCCTTAGGCCAAAATGGGGGAAGTCAAAAAAGCACCCCCGGCAGATGTGTGCAATGGGCTGGGGGGTGATGGAGAGCGGGCTGTTGGCAGCTGTGTGGCGGCTGCAGGGGTGGGCCTGGGCGGCTGCGGAGGGCCCCCAAAGTGCACCTACCAGTAGGGGCCCAAGACCCTGGCTGAGCCTCCGATGTGCCCGGGCAGGACACCCGGGAGGCGGGGAGCAGCCCCCGCTGAGGTCCATGGCATGTGCCAGAGGCGAGTCTTGGAGAAAAAACGACAAAGTCCAAACGCTCCAGGCGCCGGGCAGGGTGGCGGACCCGGGTGGCCGGGCCGGCGGGGGCTGCGGCTGCCGGGGCTGAGCCGAGTGTCAATGCATGTCCTGAGAACCGGGAAGGGGACAAACCGGTGGCTCCAGGCCGGGTTGGAGTTCCAGGGGATCGGCCTGACTCTGGAGGTTTTCCCCCTGGCTTTTCCCCATAGGCCAAAACGGGGGGAGCCAAAAAAGCACCCCCAGCAGATGTATGCAGAGGGGCTGGGGGGTGACAGAGAGCGGGCTGTTGGCAGCTGTCTGGTGGCTGCAGGGGTGGCCCTGGGCGGCTGAAGAGGGCCCCCTGAGTGCACCTACCAGCAATAGCTCAAGACCCAGGCTGAGCCTCCGATGTCCCCGGGCAGGACCCCAGGAGGCCGGGTAGAGCCCGCAGGTCACCCCCTTGCCGTCCAATGAAGCTTGCACGGTCAGAAAAGTTTCAAAGTCCCAACGGGGAGAGAGTGTTGACGGCGAGGGGGTGCTGGCTGCTCCAGGGGCCGGGGGCAGCCCCTGGAGGTCGGCCTGGGGGTGTGGAGGGGCCCCCCTGAGAGCACCCAACAGTAGTTGCTCAAGACCCTGCCTGAGCCTCCGGTGTGCCCGGGCATGAACCCCAGGAGGCGGGGAACAGCCGTGGCAGCCCCTGCTGAAGTCCTTGGCAGTTGGCAGAGGCGAGTCTTGGGGGAAAAAATGACAAAGTCCAAACGCTCCAGGCGCCGGGCAGGGTGGCGGAACCGGCTGGCCGGGCCGGCGGGGGCCGCGGCTGCCGGGGCTGAGCCGAGTGTCGATGCAGGTCCTGAGAACCGGGAAGGGGACAAACCAGTAGCTCCAGGCCGGGTTGGAGTTCCACGAGGTCGGCATGACTCTGGAGGCTTTCCCCCTGGCATTTTCCCATTGGCCAAAATGGGGGAAGTCAAAAAAGCACCCCCAGCAGATGTATGCAGAGGGGCTGGGGGGTGACGGAGAGCGGGCTGTTGGCAGCTGTGTGGTGGCTGCAGGGGTGGCCCTGGGCGGCTGCAGAGGGCCCCCTGAGTGCACCTATCAGCCGTTGCTCAAGACCCCGCCTGAGCCTCCGGTGTTGCAGGTCAGGACACCCATTGGCGGGGAACAGCAGGTGGCAGCCCATGCTATAGTCGTTGGCAGAGATGAGTCTTGGAGAAAAAACGACAAAGTCCAAACGCTCCAGGCGTGCCGGCCAGGGCGGCGGACCCGGCTGGCTGGGCCGGCGGGAGCTGCGGCTGCCGGGGCTGAGCCGAGTGTCAATGCATGTCGTGAGAACCGGTATGAGGGTAATCCTGGTCGCTCCGGGCCGAGCCCCGGTTCCACGAAGGCGGAAGGAGCGGGCCTGTTTCCCCTGATAGCGCCGACGGCGGTAAAATAAGGCCTCGCAAAACGTCAGCACGAACACCTTGTCGGGGTATAAGGGAACGAGCGGTGTGCGGTCTTTGACAAAGTGACAGTGTGTCTCAAAAAAAGCACCCCCGGCAGATGTGCGCGGACGGGGCTGGCTGGTGACGGAGAGCGGGCTGTTGGCAGCGGTGTGTGCTGGCTGCAGGGGTGGCCCGGGGCGGCTGCGGAGGGCCCCCTGAGTGCACCTACCAGTAGTGGCTCAACACCCTGGCTGAGCCTCCGATGTCCCCGGGCAGGACCCCAGGAGGCCGGGCACAGACCGCCGCTTGCCCCCTTTGCCGTTTGACGAAGCTTGCACGGTCGGAAAAAGTTTCAAAGTCCCAACGGGGAGAGAGGGTTGACGGCGAGGGGGTGCTGGCTGCTCCAGGGGCCGGGGGGAGCCCCTGGAGGTGGGACTGGGGGTGTGGAGGGGCCCCCTAGGAGCACCCAACAGTCGTGGGTCAAGACCCTGCCTGAGCCTCCGGTGTTGCAGGGAAGGACACCCAGGAGGCGGGGAACAGCCGGGGCAGCCCCCCTTGCAGTTGAACAAAGTTTGAGGAGACAAGTCATGAAAATGACAAAGTCCAAACGCTCCAGGCGTGCCGGCCAGGGGGGCGGACACGGCTGGCCGGGCCGGCGGTGGCTGCAGCTGCCGGGGCTAAGCCGAGTGTCGATGCAGGTCCTGAGAACCGGGAAGGGGACAAACCGGTGGCTCCAGGCCGGGTTGGAGTTCCAGGAGGTCGGCAGGACTCTGGAGGTTTTCCCCTTGGCATTTTCCCATTGGCCACAATGGGGGAAGTCAAAAAAGCACCCCCAGCAGATGTATGCAGAGGGGCTGGCTGGTGATGGGGAGCGGGCTGTTGGCAGCGGTGTGCTGGCTGCAGAGGTGTGCATGGGCGGCTGCGGAGGGCCCTCTGAGTGCACCTGCCAGCAGTGGCTCAAAACCCTGGCTGAGCCTCCGATGTCCCCAGGGAGGACCCCAGGAGGCCGGGCACAGACCGCAGCCTGCCCCCTTGCCGTTTGATGAAGCTTGCACCGTCAGAAAAGTTTCAAAGTCCCAACGGGGAGTGTTGAGGGCGAGGGGGTGCTGGCTGCTCCAGGGGCCGGGGGCAACCCCTGGAGGCTGGGCACGGACCGCGGCACACCCCCCCTTGCAGTCGAACAAAGTTTGAGGAGACAAGTCATGAAAATGACAAAGTCCAAACGCTCCAGGCGCCGGCCAGGGGGGCGGACCCTGCTGGCTGGGCCGGCGGGGGCTGCGGCTGCCGGGGCTGAGCCGAGTGTCAATGCAGGTCCTGAGAACCGGGAAGGGGGCAAACCGGCGGCTCCAAGCCGAGCTCGAGTTCCAGAAGGTCGGCCTGACTCTGGAGGTTTTCCCCCTGGCTTTTCCCCATAGGCCAAAATGGGGGAAGTCAAAAAAGCACCCCCAGCAGATGTATGCAGAGGGGCTGGGGGGTGATGGGGAGCGGGTGTTTGGCAGCAGTGTGCTGGCTGAAGAGGTGTGCATGGGCGGCTGCGGAGGGCCCCGTGAGTGCACCTGCCAGCGGTGGCTCAAAACCCTGGCTGAGCCTCCGCTGTCCCCGGGCAGGACCCCAGGAGGCCGGGCACGGACCGCCGGTCGCCCCCCATTGTAGTCCAACAAAGTTTGAAGAGACGAATCACGGAAATCACAAGTCCAAAAATCCCTGAGAACCGGGAAGGGGACAGACCGGTGGCTCCAGGCCGGGCTTGAGTTCCATGAGGTCGGCCTGACTCTGGAGGTTTTCCCCTTGGCATTTTCCCATTGGCCAAAATGGGGGAAGTCAAAAAAGCACCCCCGGCAGATGTATGCAGAGGGGCCTGGGGGGGGGTGACGGGGAGCGGGCTGTTGGCAGCAGTGTGCTGGCTGCAGAGGTGGCCCTGGGCGGCTGCAGAGGGCCCCCTGAGTGCACCTACCAGCAGTTGCTCTTGACCCTGCCTGAGCCTCCGGTGTTGCAGGTCAGGACACCCATTGGCGGGGAACAGCAGGTGGCAGCCCCTGCTGAAGTCGTTGGCAGAGATGAGTCTTTGAAAAAACGACAAAGTCCAAACGCTCCAGGCGTGCCGGCCAGGGTGGCGGACCCGGCTGGCTGGGCCGGTGGGAGCTGCGGCTGCCGGGGCTGAGCCGAGTGTCGATGTATGTCACGAGAACCGGTATGAGGGTGATCCTGGTCGCTCCGGGCCGAGGCACGGTTCCAGGAGGGCGGAAGGAGCGGGCCCGTTTCCCCTGATAGCGCCGACGGCGGTAAAATAAGGCCTCGCAAAACGTCAGGACGAACACCTTTTTTGCATATAAGGGAACGAGCGGTGTGCGGTCCTTGACAAAGTGACTATTTCTCAATGTGCTGAGGAGTGGGGACCGCTCAAAGTCAAAGCACCGCGGCCGCCCCTCTGCCACCTCCCTGGGAGCAGAGTCATCGAGCGCGAGGGTCCCCACTCCGCCTGTGCAGGCCGCGGGGCCAACAGGCTGGCTGGCTGCCCGGGCAGACCCCGCTCTCCGAGCGGCCGGGCCCCAACGTTCGAGAGGTGTAGGAAGCCACCTTGGGGGGCTGCGGAGGCCCCCCTGACACCGCATCCAAGCCCCTGCTGAGAACCCTGTCCTAGCTGCCTGCGAGGGCAGGCGGGACCCCCCAGGAGGCCGTGCACAGCCCGCGGCAGCCACTGCTGAAGCCCAGGGCAGTTGGCAGAGATGAGTCTTTGAGGAAAAACGACAAAGTCCAAACGCTCCAGGCGCCGGCCAGGGGTGCGGACCCGGCTGGACGGGCCGGCGGGAGCTGCGGCGGCTGGGGAAGAGCCGAGTGTCAATGCATGTCCTGAGAACCGGAAAGGGGACAAACTAGTAGCTCCAGGCCGGGATGGAGTTCCAGGAGGTGGGCCTGACTCCGGAGGTTTTCCCCTTGACATTTTCCCATTGGCCAAAATGGGGGAAGTCAAAAAAGCACCCCCAGCAGATGTATGCGGAGGGGCTGGCGGGTGACGGGGAGCGGGCTGTTGGCAGCAGTGTGCTGGCTGCGGAGGTGTGCATGGGCGTCTGCGGAGGGCCCCCTGAGTGCACCTGCCAGTGGTGGCTCAACACCCTGGCTGAGCCTCCGATGTGCCCCGGCAGGACCCCAGGAGGCCGGGCACAGAACGCCGGCTGCCCCCCTTGCCGTTTGCCGAAGCTTTCGCGGTCAGAAAAAGTTTCAAAGTCCCCACGGGGAGAGAGAGTGTTGAGGGCGAGGGGGTGCTGGCTGCTCCAGGGGCCGGGGGCAACCCCTGGAGGCTGGGCACGGACCGCGGCACACCCCCCTTGCAGTCGGACAATGTCTGAGGAGACAAGTCATGAAAATGACAAAGTCCAAACGCTCCAGGCGTGCCGGCCAGGGGTGCGGACCGGGCTGGCCGGGCAGGCGGGGGCTGCGGCGGCTGGTGCTGAGCCGAGTGTCAATGCATGTCCTGAGAACCGGGAAGGGGGCAAACCAGTAGCTCCAGGCCGAGCTGGGGTTCCAGGAGGTCGGCCTGACTCTGGAGGTTTTCCCCCTGGCTTTTCCCCATAGGCCAACATGGGGGAAGTCAAAAAAGCACCCCCGGCAGATGTATGCAGAGGGGCTGGATGGTGACGGGGAGCGGGCTGTTGGCAGCGGTGTGCTGGCTGCAGAGGGCCCCCGAGGTGCACCTACCAGCAGTTGCTCAAGACCACGCCTGAGCCTCCGGTGTTGCAGGTCAGGACACCCATTGGCGGGGGAACAGCAGGTGGCAGCCCCTGCTGAAGTCGTTGGCAGAGATGAGTCTTTGAGAAAAAACGACAAAGTCCAAACGCTCCAGGCGCTGGTTAGGGGTGCGGACCCGGCTGGCCGGGCCGGCGGGAGCTGCGGCTGCCGGGGCTGAGCCGAGTATCGATGCATGTCGTGAGAAGCGGTATGAGGGTAATCCTGGTCGCTCCGGGCCGAGGCACGGTTCCAGGAGGGCGGAAGGAGCGGGCCTGTTCCCCCTGATAGCGCCGACGGCGGTAAATTAAGGCCTCGCAAAACGTCAGGACGAACACCTTTTTTGCATATAAGGGAACGAGCGGAGTGCGGTCTTTGACCAAGTGACTATTTCTCAGAGTGCTGAGAAGGGAGTGCGGACCGCTCAAAGTCAAAGCACTGCGGCCGCCCCTCTGCCACCTCCCTGGGAGCAGAGTCGTAGAGCGCAAGTGTCCCCACTCCGCCTGTGCAGGCCGCGGGGCCAACAGGCTGGCTGGCTGGCTGGCTGCCCGGGCGACCCCCCTCCGAGATGCCGGGCCGGGGCAGACTGTGCAAACGCGCGCGGGCGTGTTTTCTTCCCCTGGGCTGGAGCCCTTCCACCCCACGCCGTCCGAGGCCCGTTGGCCTCGGGCGGCCTGCCTCCGAGAGTGGGAGAGAGACGGAGGACGGTGGCCCGCGGCGGCGCGAGGCGTCCCCGTTGTTCCACCACGACTGCCAGCCGGTCGATCCTGCCGGTAGCCTGGGCTTGTCTCCGCTCCGCCTGTCCAGGCCGCGGGGCCCACAGGCGGCTTGCCTGGGAAGACCCCGCTCTCCGAGCGGCCGGGCGCCACGTTCAAGAGGTGTACGGAGCCACCTGTGGGGGGGTCTGCGGAGGCCCCCCTGAGAGCGCTGATAACCCTGTCCTAGCTGCCTGCGCGGGCAGGCGGGACCCCCAAGAGGCCGGGCACAGCCCGCGGCAGCCCCCGCCGAAGTCCACGGCAGTTGGCAGAGACGAGTCTCGGAGAGAAAACGACAAAGTCCAGACGCTCCAGGCGCCGGCCAGGGGTGCGGACCCGGCTGGCCGGGCCGGCGGGAGCTGCGGCTGCCGGGGCCGAGCCGAGTGTCGACGCATGTCGTGAGAACCGGTATGAGGGTAATCCTGGGCCCTCGGGGCCGAGCTACGGTTCCATGAAGGCGGAAGGAGCGGGCCTGTTTCCCCTGATAGCGCCGACGACGGTAAAATAAGGGCTCGCAAAACGTCAGGACGAACACCTTTTTTGCATATAAGGGAACGAGCGGTGTGCGGTCTTTGACAAAGTGACTATTTCTCAGAGTGCTGGAGTGGGGACCGCTCAAAGTCAAAGCACCGCGGCCGCCCCTCTGCCACCTCCCTGGGAGCAGAGTCATAGAGCGCAAGTGTCCCCACTCCGCCTGTGCAGGCCGCGGGGCCAACAGGCTGGCTGGCTGGCTGCCCGGGCGACCCCCCTCCGAGATGCCGGGCTGAGGCGTAGGCAGCCGCCTCCATCACCACCACCCAAGGCGAGAGAGTGGGTCAACGGGAGAGCCGTCGCGGCCGGGGGACCCTCGCCGCGCCCATGTCCGGGGAAGGACCACAAGGGCCCTGCTCCCCGGCGCCCCGGCGAGCGGGTTCACCCTCGGCGCGTACGGCTCTCGAGGATGGGGAAGGGACGCGCGTGGGCGTCCCTCCCGTCCCCCGCGGAAGAAGGCGAGCGACTCTGCGCGTCGGGACACCCCGCGGAGCCCCCTGCGGGGGGAGTACTCCGGGGGAGAAGCGTGGCGCAGGGGGTGCAGCCCTTTCCCAGGCCACCGTGCGACGGCGTCGGTGGGGCCGACGCCGAGAGAGAGAACGATCCGGGCTCTCCCGCCTCAGGGCGGCCGAGAGCGGGGCACGGGCCCCACGTTTGGTGACGGTTTTCCCGAAAGCGAAGGACCCCCGCCTGTCCCCTCGGGCTCCGGCCGATGCGGGCGGTCCAGGGCGGGGATAGGGGACGGCGGCCTGCGGACGACGCGCTTTATCCCCAGAAGGAGCGAGGCATGAGGGGGTGTTCCACCCCCGCCGGCCGGTCTCGCTCCTTCTCCGGGCTACGCCTCGGCGGAGTAAAGACCCCCGGGTCAACGCTCCCGCGTCCGGGTGCCGCCGCGCGTCCCCTTCCCGCGGGGGGTGGATCCCTTCCACCCCTGGCCGTTCGAGGCCCGTGCGCCTCGGGCGGCCTCCCTTCCGAGAGAGGGAGAGAGAGACGGAGGACGGTGGTCCGCGACGGCGCGAGACGTCCAAGTTGTGTTCCCCACGGCGGCTACCCGGTCGATCCCGCCCGGTGGCCTAGGCTTTTCCCCACTCTGCCTGTCCTGGCCGCGGGGCCGACAGGCTGTCTGCCCGGGTAGACCCCGTTCTCACTGAGCGGCCGGGCCCCAACGTTCAAGAGGTGTACGAAGCCACCTCGGGGTGGAGCCCTTCCACCCCTGGCCGTCCGAGGCCCGTGCGCCTCGGGCGGCCCCCCTTCCCGAGAGAGGGAGAGAGACGGAGGACGGTGGTCCGCGACGGCGCGAGGCGTCCAACTTGTGTTCCCCCACGGCGGCTATCCGGTCGATCCCGCCCGGTAGCCTAGGCTTTTCCCCACTCTGCCTGTCCAGGCCGCGGGGCCGACAGGCTGTCTGCCCGGGTAGACCCCGTTCTCACTGAGCGGCCGGGCCCCAACGTTCAAGAGGTGTACGAAGCCACCTCGGGGTGGAGCCCTTCCACCCCTGGCCGTCCGAGGCCCGTGCGCCTCGGGCGGCCCCCCTTCCCGAGAGAGGGAGAGAGACGGAGGACGGTGGTCCGCGACGGCGCGAGGCGTCCAACTTGTGTTCCCCCACGGCGGCTATCCGGTCGATCCCGCCCGGTAGCCTAGGCTTTTCCCCACTCTGCCTGTCCAGGCCGCGGGGCCGACAGGCTGTCTGCCCGGGTAGACCCTGTTCTCACTGAGCGGCCGGGCCCCAACGTTCAAGAGGTGTACGAAGCCACCTCGGGGTGGAGCCCTTCCACCCCTGGCCGTCCGAGGCCCGTGCGCCTCGGGCGGCCCCCCCTTCCCGAGAGACGGAGGACGGTGGTCCGCGACGGCGCGAGGCGTCCAACTTGTGTTCCCCCACGGCGGCTTCCCGGTCGATCCCGCCCGCCGGTAGCCTAGGCTTTTCCCCGCTCCGCCTGTCCAGGCCGCGGGGCCGACAGGCTGTCTGCCCGGGTAGACCCCGCTCTCCGAGCGGCCGGGCGCCACGTTCAAGAGGTGTACGAAGCCACCTTTGGGGGGGCTGCGGTGCCCCCCGCCCCGAGAGTGCCTCCCAGGCCGAGGGAGCCCGGCGGTCGAGTGTCGTAGGAAAGCGCGTGCCACGGCTGTGTCGGTCACAGGGGCCAGAGGTAGTTTGGGCAACGGCTTAGATCCGTATGAAGCTCATCCTTTCCGGCCTGTTCTGGCGGCGGCTAGGCGCGCGCGCGCGAATGGCACGACGCCCCTGGTTCCAGCGAGGCGACGGCGCCCCGCACCCCACTCTCTGGGCCGAGCAGAGCCCCCGAGCGCAAGGTTCCCCGCTCCGCCTGTCCAGGCCGCGGGGCCAGCAGGCTGTCTGCCCGGGTAGACCCCGCTCTCCGAGCGGCCGGGCCCCAACGTTCAAGAGGTGTACGAAGCCACCTTGAGGTGGAGCCCTTCCACCCCTGGCCGTCCGAGGCCCGCCGGTAGCCTTGGCTTGTCCCCACTCCGCCTGTCCAGGCCGCGGGGCCGACAGGCTGTCTGCCCGGGTAGACCCCGCTCTCCGAGCGGCCGGGCCCCAACGTTCAAGAGGTGTACGAAGCCACCTTTGGGGGGGCTGCGGTGCCCCCCGCCCCGAGAGTGCCTCCCAGGCCGAGGGGAGCCAGGCGGTCGAGTGTCGTAGGAAAGCGCGTGCGCGGCTGTGTCGGTCACACGAGCCAGAGTTAGTTTGGGCAACGGCTTAGATCCGTATGCAGCTCAACCTTTCCGGCCTGTCCTGGCGGCGGCTAGGCGCGTGCGAACGTCACAACGCCCCTGGTTCCAGCGAGGCGACGGCGCCCCGCACCCAACTCTCCGGGCCGAGCAGAGCCCCCGAGCGCAAGAGCACCCGCTCCGCCTGCCCAGGCCGCGGGGCCGACAGGCTGTCTGCCCGGGTAGACCCCGCTCTCCGAGCGGCCGGGCGCCACGTTCAAGAGGTGTACGAAGCCACCTAAAGGGGGCTGCGGTGGCCCCCTGCCCCGAGAGTGCCTCCCAGGCCGAGGGAGCCCGGCGGTCGAGTGTCGTAGGAAAGCGCGCGCGCGGCTGTGTCACACGGGCCAGAGTTAGTTTGGGCAACGGCTTAGATCCGTATGCAGCTCAACCTTTCCGGCCTGTTCTGGCGGCGGCTAGGCGCGCGCGCACGTCACGACGCCCCTGGTTCCAGCGAGGCGACGGCGCCCCGCCACCCCACTCTCCGGGCCGAGCAGAGCGTCCGCTCTCGCTCCTTGGAGCAGAGCCCCCCGAGCGCAAGAGTCCCCGCTCCCGCCTGTCCAGGCCGCGGGGGCCGACAGGCTGTCTGCCCGGGTAGACACCGCTCTCCGAGCGGCCGGGCCGCAACGTTCAAGAGGTGTACGAAGCCACCTTGGGGGGGCTGCGGAGCCCCCCCTCCCCATGAGAGCGCCTCACAGGCTTTGCTGATAACCCCGTCCTAGCTGCCTGCGCGGGCAGGCGGGACCCCCAGGAGGCCGCGCATAGCCCGCGGCAGCCACCGCTGAAGTCCACAGCAGTTGGCAGATAGGAGTCTTGGAGAAAAAAACGACAAAGTGCAAACGCTCCAGGCGCCGACCAGGGGTGCGTACCTGGCTGGCCGGGCCGGCGGGAGCTGCGGCTGCTGGAGTTGCACCGAGTGTCGATGCATGTCGTGAGAACCGGTATGAGGTTGAACCTGGGCCCTCGGGGCCGAGGCGCGGTTCCAGGGAGACGGAAGGAGCGGGCGTGTTTCCCCTGATAGCGCCGACGACGGTAAAATAAGGCCTCGCAAAACGTCAGGACGAACACCTTTTTTGCATATAAGGGAACGAGCGGTGTGCGGTCTCTGACCAAGTGAGTATTTCTCAAACTCGAAGCACCCGCGGCGGCCTCCCCTCTGCCGCCACCCCGCACCCTCCTGGGGCAGAGCCACCGAGAGCAAGAGTCCCCCCCGCACTCCGCCTGCGCAGGCCGCGGGGCCAGCAGGCTGGCCGGCTTGCCCGCCCGGGCGACCCCCCTCCGAGATGCCGGGCCGAGGCCTTCCGCGCCGCCATCCCACGCGAGAGAGTGGGTCGACGTGAGA
>NW_027101697.1:0-19680 GCF_035609145.1 Eleutherodactylus coqui
TGCCGTCTAGTTTTCAGCGTCTAATCGCCCGATTAGACGCGCTTGCGCAGTCCGGTCTTCTGTCTTCTGAATGGGGCCGCTCGTGCCGGAGAGCGGCTCCTCGTAGCTCCGCCCCGTCACGTGTGCCGATTCCAGCCAATCAGGAGGCTGGAATCGGCAATGGACCGCACAGAAGACCTGCGGTTCACCGAGGGTGAAGATCCCGGCGGCCATCTTCGCAAGGTAAGTAAGAAGTCACCGGAGCGCGGGGATTCAGGTAAGCACTATCCGGTTTTGTTTTTTTTAACCCCTGCATCGGGTTTGTCTCGCGCCGAACGGGGGGGGCTATTGAAAAAAAAAAAAAAAACGTTTCGGCGCGGGACAACCCCTTTAAGTGAAGGCCTTCCACGCACACAGCTTTAGAACTGCTCACAAGGGTCTAACAGCAGCATGCGTAAACAATCATAGCGTGTGTGTATATATGCTTGACTGTGGTTTCGTGTACACACACACACACACACACACACACACACACACACACATATATATATATATTTTAATTTTTTTTGTAGTCATAAACACCATAGTACTTACGGTTTTATTGATGAGCAGCGGAAGAAACCCTACAAAGTATGGAGCAAATATCCCTCCGCCAACTGCAGCAGCAACCAGAGGAATTCCTTCTCCTGCATACTCCATCAACATTGCATCAATCTCTGCCTGAATGTAAAACACAAGATCAATTAACTTTTTCCCTTTACATATAAAAATACACAATATCTTGCACTTTTTAGCCATTGAACGGACTAGGTTTTTGTACAAATCCCTTCTTTGCAATTTCTCCATATTCTGAAGTGATACTTGTATGATATAATTGCTATTTTACATACCACTGTTTGAAGTCACTCAAAATTAGACCAAAGTTTCTGCTTGGTGCCCGTTCCCGACAAAGTAATACAGCCGTATACTGACATGTACAAATACAGTAGATTTATAGTTTAGTGGCCCAATCATAGGTGGAAGACACACCTCAGATTATGGTTAATGCACATCGCTATACTCTAACAGCGCACATCCAATTCTGGGTCCCACTAACCTAAGACCATCAAGGTCCACTAGCTTTATTCAGAAAAAGAAAAAAAAAAGACTACTAGCATAGCAGCAATGACTTACAATGTGGATTTCACAGATGCGTTATATGTATCTATTGAAGATACAGTGTTCCTGTGAGATACAGCTCATTGCATGTGATGAACTTGAAATATTAAAAGCAGGCACCATGACGGTCCTGCTGAAATGTCATTTTATTTTTTTCTCATACTGGATGAAGCCCAGGTGGAGCCTGCTGGTTGTACTTAGCAGCAAGCTCCCTTCTGCAAACATAGTGTGTATGTATCCATGTTAGTACCGACTCTTGTTGCTTGGTGCCAGAGGCGCCCTTGTCCCCAATCACACTGAGCAAGTACCACCTCCAGCGCCACACCTCACTCTTTGCACATGGTCTCATTATGGCTTTGTGCATGGGAAGATTTTTAGTGCCATAGATGGGATAGAATTCCCTCCCATGATACCTTTCTCAAAGGGGCGTTCCGGACTGCACTGTTGGGGATCTATCCTCAGGACAGGTCATTAGTTGATCACGGGAGTCCACCACTCTGGAACCCCACTGATCAGCTGTTCCAAGAGGCTGCAGCACAGGGGTGGGCCCTACTGGCTCTTTTCAGGCTTGTAACATCACATTCATGTGTAACATAGCCTAAGATAAGCTTAGTGCTATTCAAGTGAATGGGATTGAGCTGCAGAACCAGGTACAGCCACTGTACAATGTACAGCCCTGTGAGTGCTTTTGACTGAAGCGACAGCAGTGCTCACCCAAGGGCTGCTGTCACTTCAATCGGCTGATTGGTGGGGGAACCCAAGCGAAAGTCTTCCACCAATCAACTATTTTTAACCTATCTTCAGGTTCAAGCATCAATCTAGGCCTGGGAAATCCCTTTAACCCAAAAAAAGGATGAAACGACATAAATATACGGCACTTGTTCCTGGGCTTTAATCCTGCACCATAGTAAAAATGAAGCACGAGATTAAAGCCCCAGCAATATGGCAGGAGCAGTTCGGGTCCTCGGCTGTCACATACAGTAGACTTACCTGTCCGGAGGAGAAAGCAGAAGTGATTTTTAACCACACTTTCTAGTAAATAAAAAAAAAGCAGAAGTGCTGCTCTCCTGTTATTCAACCTGGCAATCACGTGATCGCCAGGTGTCCTCTAGCATGGCAAAACCGCAGGGTCCTAGCAGACCAACATCAGCTCTGTCACTGGCTACTGTCACTCCAGGTGGATGTTTTCACCTGTAACTGGGCTTTCACAGATGCCCCAGTTATAGTGGAAAAGTGTGGAATTAAAAATAAAAAAAAAAGGGTTAACGTCCCCCCTAGAGGTCTAATATGATGTCATGGGGGACCGAGACGTTAAGAAAATAATTATATACACATATGCATATAAAAAGAAAGGGACCCACTGACGACACCAATCTAAACCATCGCTATATCTGCGCTTTAAGGCTGGGTTCACACGGGGCGGAACTGCCGCAGAATGTCCATGCAGACCTTCTGCACGGAAAGTCCGCCTGCGTTTTTAATCCCGGGGGTTAGCCAGCAAAGTGGACAACATTTGCAAAACTCTCATCCACACACTGTGGCCAATCCATGCTGAAATTGCCATGTGGTGCGAAAAGCAAAGGCAGCATGTCAATTCTCTCTCTGTTTCTGTAGCGCCTTTTCTATGGGGAGAGACAGCCGTAGCGGAACACTGACGGCGAAGCCGCTCCGAAATCCGCGGCTAAAGGCCGCGGGTTTTGAAGCTGCGTTTATCCCACGGAAATCTTGTGTTTTTTCCGTGCAGTGATTCCGCAAGATTTCCGCAGGATTTCGGTCCCGTGTGAACCCAGCCTAAAAGACTATAAAAATTATATATCAAAATGTCTGAAACAAAATGGGAAACACATTCCTGTACGTTATTTTAGTCTAGTTGTTTGAATTATCTTTGCGTGTATGCGTACGTAATAGGCACCAAGATAGAACATGTTTTGATTTTTCTTGCGCGTGGATTTCACACAATTCATGTGAGCGGTAACATAGCCGCCAGCATATTCCGCTATACCGACACGCTTGTGTAAGCCCGGCCCTAATGATATAATAATTCTGTGTAAAGGGGCAATCACATAGGAGAGATGAAAAATATTGTTTTTATCTCCCTTATAGTCCTCAGGTTTTACATATTGTATGGACCTTATAAAATAACACTGAGAGCAAATCACATGGAAGCAGAAGAGACCCGTTATTCTGTGGGACAATAAACTAAATATACTTAAATCCTATAACGTGTGTCAATCCATAATAACCCAGAATACGTGCCAAGATCTGGAAACAGTGAAGTAGGTGTGTCACCAACAGACGGTGTGTGACCAGTAAGCGTTGGTAGAAGGCAGCCGGCGGGGAGCGAGAGCCTGCACCTGATCCGGCTGATCTACCTGCTCGACAGGATCATTAGCTGAAAAGCAAATATGCCATGAGGGAGAGGAGTAAGCTCAGAGTAAAGACAACTAAGTCACAGCAGTTTATAGTTCACCTGATGGGCTCCTATTGGGTCACCGGTAAATACAGATACTCCTGATTTGTAAATAAGACGACCATTCAGATTATGAGAAGAGAAGTGGGAAAACAAACCAAGACTAACTAACAAAAAAAAAAAAAAAAAAAAGAGAGAGAGACTAATGTGACACAGAAAGAACAGAGGAGGATGAAGGTGTGAGAAGTGTGCATCTACTGCCAAGAGCAGGGAGTCCAGGATGGATATACCAAGGACTGTCCTACACATGCAGCTTGGAAAATGCCTCTTCAATCTGATGCCATTCTTCTTCAGACGACCATCTCTCAATCAGTCATCTACCATTTCTCTGCTCATCCTGGTAACGACAGATATAGTCATCACAGGTAAGAGGGGCTTTACGTCTTGCAGCTTACGATTTCCCATACTTTATTTCATGGTTGAACCTAGTAAAGATTATTTTAAATAGGATGTCATTTGAGGGGTTGTTAGGCACTTATGTTAACCAGTCGCCTTGAGCCCCTTTTACACGGGCCTATAATCGTTCGGATTCCTGTGATCCAGCGAGAATTTAAACAATTATCATTCAATGTAAATGCGTGCAGCGATTGGATGACGAATGAGAATTTGTTTGCTTCTCGTTCGTCGTTCAGTTTCTGCATGCAAAAAACAGAACGACGGATCGCTCTGTGTAAGTAGGCAGTCGTTCACTTATGAAGAACTGCTTGCTTAATGTGAATGGAAGCAGGCGGGTTGGAACGATCCTAGGTCCGCTCAGCCTCCATTCACTAGCGATGATCGCTCCTATGTAAAACCACCGGTCCGATTATAGATGAGATGACCTGTTGGGTATCTGTGCCTGACAGATCGGCCCATGTAAAAGCACCCTTAGGACCTTAGAAGAAAATTGATCAAGGCACTCTTTCTGGTGTAGAAAAGCTGTAAATTCTGCAGCACAATGGATTTCCTGTAATTCATGCCAGAAACCGATGTAAAGTATGATGCAAATATACTCATTCAAATCAGCTCATTTGATTTTCTGACACAAAGGCTGCCAAAAGATAAACGTCTTAATGAATTTGGCACGTTACTCCTGTGCACATTAGACTAGGACTGGTGTATGACATATGAGTCTTCATAAACTTCCCTATAAAGTCCCAACACCTCTATTATACACATATGGTGTTTATAGATAACCCCCACCTGACTGCGCTACCCTTCCTATTCTCAACGCTGGATGCTGACCAGACATGTGCTGTTCCCCAGCTGCCACCTGCCACACAATACACAGATTGTCAGAAAGGAAACCTGAATAGGCAGTCTTTGGTTTAGTGAAACGTATATGGCCATCTATAGTATGTGATGCACAGACGTGTATTTACTAACCATTACTGAGTATCCGGTTACTGTTGCTGCTGACACCCCTCATCACCTCTGCTACAAGTTTGACAACATTCTGAGAATCTAAATGCAGATCTCCGCAGACAGGAGTGATAACACAATCAGCCTCTCTAGTGGCAGTTGTGTGGCAATGGAGTTCATAACTAATCTAATCTATGTACTTCTTCTATCAAGCCAACACCACAGCTAAAAAGACCACCTCCTGTGCATCCAGCATTCAGATTTCCCTTGGCAACACATACTAATCTGGACTTTGAGTCACTTCTTATCTCTGTTGACCTAGAAGTCACTGGCTCTCCTCTGACATTGTCAAAGAAATATATTACGCCATCATCTAATATAATAAGTCTGGGTTCACACACGGCGGATTTGCTGCGGTTTTGCCGCGGATTACCGTTGCATATCCGCACTGCGGCAAAACCGCTGCGTTTACAGTGCAATGCAGCACAAATGAGTTTTGCAAAAAAGCTGTTCTCACAGGGCGGATTTTTTCCGCACAGCCGCAGTGCGGAAATGCAACTGCGGCGCGGTTTTCAAAGATGCAGCATGTCCATTCTTCTGTCTTTTCCGCAGCGGTTTTTGTCCATAGACCTCTATGGACGCAGCAAAATCCGCGGCAAAAAGTAAAAACCGCTGCGGAAAAAAAACCCAAAACGCTTGCGGATTCTTCCGCAAGAAAATCCGCAAGCCAAAATTAACCTTTCAAGCGGTTTTGCCGCAGAAGCATTTCTTTTGCGGCAAAACCGCAACGGAAAAAACACGGCAAAACTGCAGCAAATCCACCCTGTGTGAACCCAGCCTAAAGGTCCTCATTCAGGAAAGTATAATAAAGTACACATACTATATGTATTATAAAGGTATCAAAGTTTACGCTGTTGAAAGGATACAAGAATGCAGCTTTAAAGGGGTTGTCCCGCGCCGAAATGGTTTTTTTTTTTTTTCCAACCCCCCCCCCCCCCGTTCGGCGCGAGACAACCCCGATGCAGGGACTTAAAAAAAAAAAACAGCACAGCGCTTACCTGAATCCCTGCGCTCCGGTGACTTCTATACTTACCGGTTGAAGATGGCCGCCGGGATCTTCTTCCTCCGTGGACCGCAGCTCTTCTGTGGGGTCCATTGCCGATTCCAGCCTCCTGATTGGCTGGAATCGGCACGTGACGGGGCGGAGCTACACGGAGCCCCATTGAGAAGATAAGAAGACCCGGACTGCGCAAGCGCGTCTAATTTGGCCATTAGACGGCGAAAATTAGACGGCAACCATGGAGACGAGGACGCCAGCAACGGAGCAGGTAAGTGAAAAACTTTTTATAACTTCTGTATGGCTCATAATTAATGCACAATGTACATTACAAAGTGCATTAATATGGCCATACAGAAGTGTATAGACCCACTTGCTGCCGCGGGACAACCCCTACACCAATGTAGTCTGAGGACCTCAGTAGAGTTAGCTGTTGCCAAAGTACACATACACTTCCCCCTTGTCATAATAGTCCGGCTGCCTTCTATAATGCAGCTAGATCAGCTGGTTTCTGAAACTTCATTCTACTATATAGGTAAATGGTTTAAGGTTAGCAAAATGTAAAACTTGGGTAACTGGTAAAATCATAAAGTTTTCATCGTGTTCCTCAAACGGCTTGCATTTGAAATAGGCAGTAGCCGGAGTAAAAGGAGAAGGAGCAGTACAGCATTATGTTGGGTAACAGTACAGTATGGGTACAGCGTGTACTGGCACACTGTTTACAATACTAACACTGGCCATGGCACTAGGTGTTCTATACAAGGCTGTTCTATGCACTTAAGTCCTACATAACTAATGGCAATGTATTAAGCCACCGTCCCATCTTCTACAAAACATATGCTGTAAGCTCTATAACATGGCTGAGAACACCACTGTGTAGCGCAAAACCCAGCAGACAACTTAACAATATTTGTCCTGCGATTCCTGCAGTAATAGATGTGATCCCATTACATTTGTCTCCATTTATGTACGTTTTATACGCCAGGCTCACACAAACGGGTCGGATTGCACATGCAGGAGCCCACAGCTGAATCCGACCCAGTCCCCTGCCGACATCCGTGCATACCTGTAAAATCTGTACTGCGGATGGTCCGCAGGGCTCACCATTGGACATGTGCAATACAGATTTTTTTTTTTTTTATTAAATCCCTGCTTTTCACACACCATCGCTAGGCGAAGACCCAGAATCTGCGACCTTTCTGCTATGTTAATTGCAGAAGGGCTGCGGGTCGCATGGCTTGCATTGACTTGGAAGCAGTCCGCACGGAATCCGCACAAAAATAGAGCATGTTGATATTTTTTTTCCCGCGAGTGGAAACTGCAGTCGGTGTTCGCTCACGTGAGTGCTCTATTTGTTTGAATGTCTGTGGAATGCCGCGGATCGTCCGTGCGAGTGACGATCACCGATTCCAAAATTCACACTCCCTCGTTTGAGACCAGCCTAAGTAAACAGCAACCTAGACTGATATGTGCCAACTGTATTAAACAACGAAAGTCGTCTTAACCCTTTAAGGACCAGGATGCTTCAATCCTAAAAAGGACGAAAACACTTTTTAGGGATTTTACAGACCTTTTTTTTTTTTCTTCAGCCACCAAAATTATTTTTGCTGTGTTTTTTTTTTCTCTGACACATAGGGCTATTTTTTAGCTCTCTAGCACTCATTGAGCGCTATTGTAGCCTGTAAAGGAGGATGCAACAGTAAAACAGCTTCTGCATTTTTCTTCATTCCCTCAACTGTTCCCAACAGCTCAGGACTAGACTTATAGCAGAAGATTTAGGGTGACTACCCACTACAGTTTTTTTCACTGTGAAATTTGCGGGTTTTTTTTCTGCAAGGGTCTATGGGACTTGTAATGTTAAAATCGCGATTTTTAACATTACAAGTCCCATAGACCCCTGCAGAAAAAAAACCGCTGCGAATTTTACAGTGAAAAAAAAAACTGTAGTAGGTAGTCACCCTTACTCCTGCACCATATTTTTAATATCGGCTGGGATTAAAACCCAAAACCAAGCACCGTAAATTCACTGTACTTGATTCTCAAGGGGTTAAAACATTTGGTGCTTGTTTGACCAATACATGCGCCAGACTGAAATTCAAGCCAGCTATAAGCAGGCATACATTTACTACAATTCATATCAGTTTCTGGCATAATATATAGTAAATGCAGTGGGTTTTTATAAGGACCCTGGCCTTTTTCCTCTAAGCCCTGCCTAATGTTACAAACGTACAGTGCGAGGCACAAAAAGTCAGCATTTTTGGCGCAAGTAAGACGCACAAAAATCTATGACTTTTTAAAGCCAGGAAGTTTGATACATTTTCACCCCAGCTTATTCAAATATACTGTTGTTTGCTCTTGAAAACACTTTAGCTCCATTATGGGTCAGAAATGTCACCTAACAGATAAACTCCTTCATCGTCATCTGCTCTCCCACAGGATGGTAACTCGAAACCAGCAGAATTCACAATTTAGCTTTAGAAGTGAATAGGGAAGAAATGATCAAGCAACTGGAAATGCACAAGTAAAGCAAGTTACACTTCAGAAACATTGTAACTGTGGAATATTGTAAAAGTCTTGTTTAAAAGGTTAAAAAAAAACAGCCAATATCAGACAAAGATCTAATTCAAAAAGAAAAACTTAAAAAATAAGACCCCATTTACATTGACAGATGATCACTCAAAAGACAGTTTGAGTGACAGTTTTGAGCGATCATCTTTGCATAGTCTATAGTAGCAAAGTAGTTACTAAAAAGCCATGCAGGCGGAGCGGGACACCGCAACTATGGCTAGGCGAACAATACAGCTATTTTGCATAAACAAAACAGCTAAATTGTTTTCGGTGCTTACAGCTCATGTCCCGCTGTGAACTACCAGTGGGATACGAACTGTAAGAATCTTATCAGCGCTGCCGACTGGGATAATAGCCTGCAGTGCTAATAAAAGTTCATCGCTCAATTCTAGAAAACTAGAATTGAGTGAGAAACGAATCGTGCACAACAACTGCACGACACAACGGTTATCGCTCAAAAGATGGCTTTGAGCAAATTTTGAGCTATAATCGTTGTGTCTAAATCAACCTTAAGGCTACCTGCAGACGGGCAGATTTGCATCGCAGAATCTGCAGTGGCCGTCCGCCTCCGGATTCCACAGCAAATATCTTCCGTAGCATGCTATGGCAAAACACAATTTTCTCTACATGAGCAGAAATCGATTGCAACGTTCCGTTCGGAGGAGAAATCGCAGCATGCTGCGATTCTGTGCAGATTCCGCACGGACAACTTTCATTGAAGACAGTGGAAGCCGTCCGACTCGCGGCCCTTCTGCAAACATCATTGCAGAAAGTTTGCTGGATCCGAGTCATCGCAGCATAATCTGTACTGTGCATGTGCACCGGCCGGCATATCCACAGCACTGATTAGAAGACTGCGGACACTGGCTGGGCACAGGGTCAGATTCCGCTGCGGAATCCGACCAGTCGGTGTGCAGGCGGCCGAAAGGAGTCTAGCAGGAAGTTTGCTAACTACAGAGCTGTAGCTTTCAATCTTCCCTAAGCACCTGGAATTTCATGTCTCACTGTAGATGATTAAGCTGCGAGGAAGATGTATAAATACACATGTAATAAATTCTAATTCTTCTCTCCAGGGTTCCTGATGTGTGTATGGTTTGGCGGCAGGTCACTATCTCCTGGCACAGACGTGGTTTTCCTGAGATTTCTATCATTTCAGAATGAGACCTATCGCTCTATCCCACTACTGATCCCATGGATATGCTTCAGTGAAGAGTGGAGTCGGTCACATATGAACAAGTGGGATGGCACCCTCCCGGCCAGAACAGCTCTCTCTGTACAGTCTCGTCTTCTCAGTCTGGCTTGCTGGCTAGTTGCCACTTTAAAAGGCAAGCATGTGATTCCAGAATATTTAGAAATACCTCAAGAAGGTGACCATGGCGAATGGAAGTACCTCTTTACATATCTTAATGCAAACAGAACATTTGACTGGCAGCTTCTTTCCATTGGACTAGTCCTTGGCACCACATTGCTGCACAGCACGGTGGAGAACAGGGACGCAACTCTAAATAAATGGTTGGAAGAAAAGGGAACTTTCAAGAGAGTAGTGGCAACTCTTCTACTAAGTACGGGCACCCTAGGCTTATTGTACTTCCTCCCGCCTTTTATTACAGTGTGTTCATGGTTTATTCTGGCTTTGAATAGCATGTGTGGCCTCTTAAGGTTTCCAATTGCTCAGCCGCTAAGCACAGTATGCGGTGCTGGAAGATGTGCAAGTCCAGGAAAGACAAAACCTCATGCAGACATATTTCCATTGATGTTCACAGAAATGTCCTCTGTGCCCTCAAGAACATGAGTCTCATTAGCATTGTTTAAAATTAGATGTCCCTTAGAGGGACACAGACGTGGGAGTTTTACACTACATCAGAGAGCAGCTCACAACTACGGTACTCAATGCCTTCAGTTTCTCGGAAACGTTCGTATTGTTTTAAGTAGTGGTAACATTTCGCTTAGTTTTGTAAATTATTACAAATGACAGAAATATATGTACGCTGAGCATGTTTTTACGAGGTTATTGGGGTTTGAACACAAGCAACTACCCTAATAGCGACCCACTGGCCCTGGACAAAGATGGCGCACTGCTTCTCTGACTACTCAATGCACACTCTTCAATAGCATGCATCATTAGTCTAAGACACTACATGCTGTTTTAATTAGTCAGTGCTGCACTGGCCAATCAAAGCAGCATGTAGTGATTTAGACTACTGATGCATAATATTGTGCAGTGTGCACCAGGTAGTCAGAGAAGTGGTGCGCCATCTTTGTCCAGAACCAAATGATCGCTTTAACCCCTTTATTAGCACGCCCGGAAAATCTCCGGGGGGTGGCTGCACTGACCATGCAGTTAAACCACGGAAGATTTCCGTGGACAGCTCTAATACTGAAATGCGCAGAGCACTGAGCTGTCATCTGAAATCTTCCGGGGTTTTTACTGCACACTCAGTGCAGCAAGCCTCAGAGACTTCCCTGCCATAATACCAACTGTCAAAGTAGTACAGTACTTGCAAATATTTGCAAGATTAATTTGCATTGTTGACACATTTAAAAAACCTTCCCTGTGAGGCATGACATGGTAATAATAAACCTGGCACTGAAGGGGTTAAAGGGGTTTTCAAGACAAAAATCTTGATAGCAAATACGATGGGGATCTGCCTCTCGACACCTCCAGAATCAGCTGTTTAAAGATGGTGCAACGAGCGCCATAGCCTCTTCTTAGGCCTGTATTCTCATGTTCATCAGTCACATGATCTAAGTGCAGCTCAGTTCCACCCATGTAAATGGGACTGAGCTGCTATACCAAGCACAGGTGCTATGAAATCTCCACTGCTATGCCTGGTAGACACTGAAGCAGCCGCTGTGCTGACCCAAGTGTGACAGACCCCCACCAATCTGAAATTGATGACCTATCGGGAGGATAAGTTATTAATAGGAAGATCACAGCCGATGCTCGATAAACCAATCACAGCCACTCAATAAGGTCATTCACTGAATGGCTGTGAATGATCGAGTGCCAGCTGTGATTGGCTGGCGCTCGATCCAATCACAGCGCTCAGTTACACAGCGCTAACAGCGGGGAAATTTAAAACTGAGCCTGGAAGATGACAGCGAGGAGAAGTCTCATCTTGCCGCACCGCCGGGGACACTGACGCCGGCTGGGAGGTGGGTATTGCGGGTTTTTTTTTTTACCTCACTCGAGTATAAGTTGAGGGGGGCTTTTTCAGCACATTTTTTTGTGCTGAAAAACTCTGCTTATAATCGAGTATATACAGTAAGTCTCAGAAAACCACTTTAAAGAACATACGTAGACCTAAAAAATCTGCCTTGTACAAGGACACATCAAGCTAGCTGAATATTTTATTAGAGGCCCAACTTAATTTCACTTAATGACTTTGTAACTCAACTTGACAGGGGAAAAAAATTATTAGGCGTTTTCATAATTACGGTTGATATTTAAATATTTATTACTTTTAATATTTTCAGCAATTATGGAAGGGCATTTGTGAAAGTAAATATTAAATAAAACTGTATACTAGTTTGGCTGAAAAGAAGAAAAAAGCCTACCTGTTGGTTATCCTCTTCATCTTCAGCTTCATCCTGACATGCAGTCTGCAGGTACAAGGAAAATAAAAAAGTTAGACCTTTACTCTGCCGCACGGTTACTATACCGGTCCTGAGGTTGCAAACCTTGCTCTGTAGCACTGCTTTGATGACATCACATATTTTCCCAAGCTGCTCAGGTCCTCTCACACAAAGTTCCTTCACATCTTTCAGTAGATTGTTTAAAGACTCTAGGATGATCATCACCACTTCACGTTCTTTATCATGTACCGCACCATGCAGATAGGCAGGGATAACAACTTCCAAAAGCTGAAGGACGACTGTTGAAAGCATGGAGACGATGATATATTTCTTATCTTATTTATTACATGCAAACCTACTTCTTGTACACGCATGTTCAAAAAAGTTGAATCTTATTGTACACCTTACCTTTGGCATTGGTCTCACTGGGGTACTTTTGACACACGATATGCACTGAACGCACAAATTTTCCTATAGCCTCATATGCTGATTTCCGGACATTGTTATGTGGTGACTGGGACAGAAGAAACAAGATTAGCAATCAAAAACTAATCCCGTAAAGCAAGACTCCTTGAGCTAACTTCAAGAAAAGATTTATGTGTAAATAAAAAGCAACACTATTTCTGGCCATTATATGACTTACATCTTGTATTTACCAGTTTTTGACCTTTACAGACTCCATCTCTTAGGCCTCATGTCCACAGGCAAAATAATAATTAAAATCTGCAGCGGATCACCCGCACGCGGATTCGCATCCCATAGGGATGCATTGACCACCCGCGGGTAGATAAATACCCGCGGATGGGCAATAAAAGTGAATTAGAAAAAAAATGGAGCATGAAAAAATCTGGACCATGCTCCATTTAGGTGCGGGTCTCCCGCGGGGACGCCTCCCGCAGGCTTCTATTGAAGCATATGGAAGCCGTCTGGATCCGCGGGAGACCTAAAATCAGAATATACTCACCTGCTCCGGATCTTCCCTTCTTCGCGGCTTGATCTTCTCTCCATCGCGGCTGAATCTTGTTTCTTCTGGCCGGCGCATGCGCGTGGCCCGCAGCCGGCGTACCATGCACATCCGCCGGGCTGAAGAAAGAATATCCGGCCGCGACGGAGAGAGAAGATCAAGCCGCGAAGAAGGGAAGATCCGGAGCGTGTGGAGAGGTGAGCAATTGCTATTTTAAGCCCTCATGTCCGCGGGGCAGGAGGGACCCGCTACGGATTCTCCATGGAGAAACCGTAGCGGGCCTGATTTTCCCCGTGGAGATGAGGCCTTAACACTCCTTAACCCCTTGGTGACCGCCCAATAGTAAAAACACTATAGGTAGGTCATTAAGGGGTTAATGAGCGGTAAGGCCATGAATAAGTAAAGCTTCCTGTTTAAAAATATTTCACCATCTGCTATCCAAGGTTCGGCTAGAATTGTAACACATATTATAAGTATTTGCCCCACTTATCCAGCCCTGCTACTTAAAGGGATTTTCCAGTTTTTCCTGAGCCAAAGAAAGTAGACTAAACTGTAATGTGGTCTCCCATACACTGCACACACAGAAGACAATATCCTTCCCCTCCCTATTTCTCTGTACCAGACCATTAGAAGCAGCAGCACTGAGCAGTGTAGCTGTAAATCCAGCACTGGGGTGATGTAGAACACTTAAAAGGTATGCTCACACTATGGAATCTTTTAGCTTTTATTGTCAATGGGAATCTTCATTGCTGTTCATAAGGGCACTGAACAATCTGTGCCACAAAGAAAAAAAAATTACGAAAAACAAAAAAAAAGGTAGCCACATGTGGATTAGCCACGATGAACTAACTCATGAGCAGATCTGCAGGATACTCCAACTGAAAATCAGTGTCAGAAAGCAGAGGGTCAGCCTGGGACATCTGCCACGGATTCAATGTTGATTTTTCAGTCAGAAAGCGAAATCAGTTGTGTGAACGTGACCTGACTGCAAGATGTAGCCAGCCATCTATCTAGGTCTCTTCCTGCAGCTGCTGCTTCCTCCTCCTCCTCTCCGCTTCATAGACTAGCGGCTGATCTCAGTGTATGGACCTTTCTGTATGAATTTTATCACTAAATATAGAGTGAATGATCAGTGCAGGAGGCGGCAAAGTGTCTTGTAACTTAAGAAAAAAGCCTTTATCATCCTAACAAGATATTACAAAGTTTTGTATGTTAACTTATACTATTGATTTATGCAAAAAAAGTTAGATTAACAAAACAAACCAGACAGACAGACATTGTACATCTCTTAGGGTTCTCTCATACAAGTGTTTTTAACCGCTTATTACACATGCGGGTTTTGCGTGTGTAATATGTGGTAACTAACTTTACATTGCTTTCAACGGTGCCTCTCACAACAACAAAGTCAGCACGCACTATCTTGACGCGTATTACGTGCGGATACATACCAGGACAATGTATGGGGATTGATCATCACGCAAAAGTACGTAACGCATTGCGTACTGCTGTGTGGGAATACGTGGTGCGCAGGAGAGAACGCTGGTGTGAGACAGCCCTTATATACAATGCAGGTTTAAATACTAAACGGTTCTTACCTCAATGTGTTTAAATACTTCCTGGAAGCATGAGTCAAGATAAGGGAAAAATGAAGAGCTGAAGGAAAAATTTAAAGCAAAATGTGAAAAAAAAAGCCAGTGAAAGAAAAATTGTATTGTGGGAAGCAAACAATTATAAAGAATAAAAAAAAAAAAAAAGGGGACAGATTAATGTTAGCGAAAGGAGAGCGGAAGAGAATACAAGAATATGAATGGAATAGGTAAAAAAATAAAAGTACAAACAAGAAAATCAATGTAAGCGAGAGATAGAGGTCATGTGATCAAACAAAAATAAAATGGAGGGGAGAAGAATAACATTAATATTACTACGTTAAAAGATTTTCTTATAGGGTTTTCCAAGGGTTGGGAGAAAGAAAGGACATGAAATAAGAAGGACAAAAGGAAGGAGAGGTTGCTGGATAAGAACAGCAGGTGAAGGAATATTACAAGTTACCTGGCGTGTAACGCTATCACCCCTAGAGATGCGAGGGACTCTACTTTCTCGTCGACAAATGCATTCTCCACAATAAATCTGCAGAAACACAATACATCCTAATAAGGCACCGCACACTTGATAGTATCCCTTCTTAAGACAAAGAACTTCTGATATGCAGGCAAATTTGTACGTTTTTGTCATTTCCTTGTTATATGCCCAATGCGATCATGAAGCTAAAAAAAGGATTAGAACCGACTATTGTATCCAGGGAGTAAACATTAATGAGTGGTAAGGCCATGAATAAGGCAAATATTTCACCATCTGCTATAATTGTAACAGACATTCTAATTATTTGCCCCACTTATCCAGTCCTGCTACTTAAAAGGGGTTTCCCAGGAAGAATACTATTGATGACCTGTCCTCGGGATAGGTCATCAATAGTTGATCGGCTGGAGGTCTGTTGCTCAGGACCCGGACCAATTAGCTGACTGTGCACCCGCTGACAGCACCACAATTACACAGGGGTCACAGTGGAAGTCTCTGGTTCGATCTCTAAGTTCGACCTCATTGAAATCAACGCGAGCTGTGCCTGCAGTTTTAAGTGCTGACCACTACACAGAGGTCGGAGCAGAAACTTCAGTTGCTTTTGCTCCGACCCCAGTGCAATTATGACGCTGTCAGCGGGTGCACAATCAGCTGATCGGTCGGGGTCCCGAGGTGACAGACCCCAGCCGATCAACCATTGATGACCCATCCTAGGGATAGGTCATCAATAGTATTCTCCTTGGGAAAACCCCTTTAATGGACAAAGACTCACAATATTATTTCTTCATTACAAATAACCTGACCTAAGACAGGGTAATGCACCTCTAAACTGGAATGGGAAGGGGTGCAATCTAAAGCCACACCGTTTGTTCCTGTCAAGCCTATCGTTCAGCGTAATCGATGGAAATGGGAAGTTTGAGGCCTTGCAGCTCAACCCCCTTTCTCATCAGGTCTGCAGATACATTCTCGCGCACTAGTACAGGTATCCACAGGCTGTACTGATTACAGCTATTTTGGGCCACTCCCAGACAACCTCTTTAAGTAAGCCTGCGGGGGTTATTCGTAATGTTCTTTTAGTAAACAGAAAAGCGTATAATCATAGCCTAAATTTACCCCGGTCCTCTGCAGTCCAATGTTCTCTGATGAAGCCCCCTTCAGACTGTTTGGAAAATGTGGAAGAATGTCCAGAGAATAAAAGGTAAGCGCTACCACGAGTCCTGTGTCAGGCCAACAGTAAAGCATCCGGAGACCATTCATGTGTGCGTTTGCTTTTAATCAAAAGTAGTGGTCTCACTCAAACTTTTGCCTAAAAACACTGCCACGAATAATGAATGGTATCTAAATATCCTATACGAGCAACCTCTCCAACAACCCAGGAGAAATTTGTTGATGAACAATGGGTTTTCCAGCATGATGGAGCACCATGTCACAGGGCAAAAGTGATAACTAAGTGTCTCAGTGAACAAAACATAGAAATTTTGGGTCCATAGCTAGGAAACTCCTCAGATCTCAATCCCATTGAGAACCTGTGATCAATCCTCAAATAATAGGTGTGCCCAAAAAACAAACCACACAAATTGTGATAAACTCCCGGACCGGATTAGGCAGGAATGTGTTGCCATCGGTCAGGATTTGGCTCAGAAGCTCATATCCGCCATGCCAGGACGAATTGCATAAGTCTTGAAAAGTAAGAATCAATACTGTGAATATTGAGTCTTTGCCTAAATTTGATGTATTTGTCATTAAAAGTATAAAAATGTATGAAATGCTTATTGCCGTACTTCTGTATACCACAGACACATCTGACAAAAAGATCTAAAAACACCGAAGCAGAAAACTTTGTAAAAACCTAAATTTGTGTCAGTCTCAAAACATTTGGCCTGGACTGAGCTTTGATGTAATCTGCTTAAGTAGGGTGTACTGCAAGTTGTTTACAACTGAGGAAAATAAACTTGTTAAGATCATGCAGTGTAAATAAAACAAACTAGAATAAAAGGGCTACAGGGTTACTAATATACAGAGACCCCTTCAGATTCTAGCTATTAGACATTGTACCTCACAGGTAATTGCTGTACGGTGCCTTGGGGAAGCAGTGCTTTGCTAAGAAATGCCAAAGAGGCTGTATTCCATAAATCAGTGGGTTCCCAGCAATGGAACCCTGCTGATGGGAACAAACTATGTCTTATCCTAGTAATATGCCACAGCTGGCTTTCAATGGAAAACCTATGGCAACTGCTCATACTAGAAAATTGTCTGACAATATATAACCCTTGGAATGCACTACTCAGCTTCTCATTACCAGTAGAGAAGACGATTGCAATGAAAGGCAACACCTCTATTAGGCCTCATGTCCACGGGAAAAAAAAATTTTAAAAATCAGGCCCGCCGCGGATTCTTCATGGAGAATCCGTAGTGGGTCCCTCCTGCTCCACGGACATGAGGCTAAAAATTGATAAACTCACCTCTCTGGACGCTGTGTTTCTTCCCTTCTTCGCGGACGGATCTTCTTTCTTCGGCCCAGTGGATGTGCTCGGCATGCCGGCAGCGTGCCGGGCACAGCCGCCGGGCCGAAGATCTGGCTGCGAAGAAGGAAAGAACCGCAGCGTCCCGAGAGATGTGTTTTAATTCAGGTGTGGGTCTCCTGTGGATCCGGACGGCTTCCAAAGGCTTCAATAGAAGCCTGCGGGAGCCGTTCCCGTGGGAGACCCGCACGAAAATTGAGCATGTTGCGGATTTTTTTCCCGCATGCAGATCCGCGCCTGAAGGGAAAAATGACATCTGCAGGTATTTAACTACCTGCGGGTGTCCAATGCATCCCTATGGAGCGCGGATCAGTGTGCAGGAAAACCGCTGCGAATTTTAAATGTTAATTGTACCGTGGACATGAGGCCTTAGACAGATAACGCAGGATCACACCATGAACCAAATGTCACACTGCTCCTGTACATGATACAGAGCTTTTTTTTTTTTTACAAAACTCTACCTAAAAAAAGTATATACTTTGCATTCAATAAATAAATAATTAATTAATTAATTAAGACGATACATTCCCTTCTAATGACTAATGATGTTATGTTCCTACAAGTAGGCGAGTGTATTGTAGAGCAGGTACACTGCGGACATTACACTCGGATGTCCTCTGGACAGCATAGTTCTAAAATGCACTGCTCTGGTTGAAACGTGGTTAACAATTAAGAGGCGTCATAAGCTCTTGGCACTCGGCCTCAGAGTACAGGACTGCCTGGATGTTACCTGGATAATTAGACAGTTTGCCGACATGAATCAAAAAAATCTAAAGTATTCATTTGCTGCCACTAAGAGCTTTGCTTAAAACAAGCATATATATATATACACCATACCCTTCAATGTCAGGATCCTCCTCTTCTTCTTCATGAATGACAACGTCCTCCTCATCAGCTTCATCATCAAACAGCATAAAGGAGCGATTCTCATTATATTGGATCTTTTTATTTAAAAGGAATAAATAGATAAGGGGGAGTACATTAGTCTGGGCGTACAAGAGTGCTTTTCATCTGAAAGACATCATTTCAGCCATATAAAAGTTTAGATTAGTTTTTTTAATCAGCTTTTGGAATTTATTTGTATTTACAGATGGACAATATAATAGGAAGGTAACCAAACACAGTAGTTTAAAACGACTGCCGAAGCGCGGATGTCAAGGCTAAGGTTGACTTGAGAAAGACTGCTATAGGCGGTCGAAACGTTATTCCATTATGGAGGAAATAAAGAGGAATCGAGCATGATGCAATTTTACTTGCACTCTCTATGCTGCTCATGACTCTTCTATATATCAAGTTTCTGTGGATTGCAGAGTCATATCCTTCACTTAAGTGTGCATAGCTCAAGGTTTACTGGTTGTGCTGCTGACCCAACCATCATCTGGAAATCAATGCTAAGGTCATTAGCGCTCATGCAGAGCGTTTACACAGAAAGACTTCACCGCTGAATCGCGGGCTTCTCGTGTGATTTTTTTCGCATTTACACTGAAGATTATCGCTCATATTCACTCGTTTGAACGAATTTTGAGTGATAATCATTCTGTGTAAATGGGCCATAAATGGTGGCGCTCTGAGACTGGCCTATCTTTTTTACGCAGAAGTATTTGCAGAGTTTTTCCTCATTAAAACTCACCACTATCCCTTGCGATGACTTTAGAGTAAGAAGCATCATAGTTGTCATTTTTTCTAGATGATGAGAAATATTATCTTCCATAACTCCAGAAAGAGCAGCAAACAGACTATAGCTGTAACAAGACAGATCACTGGCTTTAACACATGCAATAGTGTAACAACATTGAAAGAGGACATTGCACTTTGGTTATATAAAAGTATATGGTAAAAGGCTTATTCAGTGCATGTGGTTCACACAGCTTTAATGCACAATGTATGTACATTTATTTTAACCAATTCCATTTAAAACTAGAGATGAGAGAGAGCATCGCTCTTCTCGAGTAACTGCATACTTGTCCGT